>NW_021604576.1:6245216-6262399 GCF_004785775.1 Grammomys surdaster | reverse complement strand
TAATCCCTTTTACACTTCCTTGACTGCAATAATAAGTTATTATTACTTTTTATAAAATAGTTGTTTTCATTAAATTTTACACAGCCTATTAAGCAATATGTTAAGAAAAAATCTAAACTATCTTGAGATAATAAAGAGCAGTTACGAACATGTAGCAGGGTAGTTCTGATGCTTTGACCTGGAATCTGTTTAGAAGTGTCTGGCTATTGAGTTAAAAAGCATATTAAAATAAGCTAGTGTGTATGTGTGTGTGTGTGTGTGTGTGTGTGTGTGTGTTTCATCCGTGGATCTGAGATAGCTCCTGGGCATGTGGGTGTGTGCATGAGTACATGCATCCAGCCGGGAACACAAAGTGGAGTAGAGAAAACTAGATATTACAGAAATATGTCGTAAGACCACATATATTAGATAGAAAGTTTTGGGAAGTGAGTAACAATTTCAAAGCCAACAACTATTGAATAGAAATATCACTTGCTTACTTAATCAGATTAGTTGTCATAAACAAATGACTCTCTAAATGTGTTGGCTTAGAAATTACACATATCATCACCCCTTTACCCTGTACATACTTATCCTCATGATAAGCTGAGACATGTATAAGGTATTTATTAAAATAATGTCTTAAACAAGGAAGCAGGGACAGAGTTTTTGCCTTGTCTAGTGCTACACTAGTACCCACGGTTTGCACCTCAAATGCTAATGATAGTTTTATTTGTGTTTTCCCTGTTTGCTCAACTCACCACTTGATTTTTCTGTGCAATCCTCAGTTATTTGGACTCTTAACTTCCTCATGTGTAGACACAGATAATTTATTTCTCACTGAGTTGTAGAAAATTGAATTAAATATGAATTAACTTTAAACTCTGTACCTAGGAATTTGTAAAACATTTTAGAATTGAAACAGTAAGATTATTTCTACTTACAAAGATTAGTGATATAATAATAAAGGACAAAAAATAACCATACTGTCAGGCTTGTGACATGGCTCAATAGGTGAAGGTACTTGTAAAAATATGAGGATCAGACTTTGATACCTGGGACCTACAGGCTGGAAAAAGAGTTCAGAGTCCTCTAAGCTGTTCTCTGACTTCCACACATGTGTCTTGGTGTGTGTATGTGCATGTATACACTAAACAAATACATGTAACAAAATTAGCTCTACTGCAATGCTCTAAGACAGGCAGGCTGTTTTAAGGGAATAAAAAAGAAGTGACTATAATTAAATAAATGAACAGTTTCATATTTATAAGGATAAACGGATTTTATATATCTGCAAATTCAATAAAAGTATTCAGAGTTTTATGGATATTACAAAGAATACTCTTCATGTTTGTACAACTAATTAAAGCATTCTAGATCAGTTATAAATATTAAAGTGGAAAAAAAGTAGTTGAAAATAAAATAAAAAAATTGAATGGAATTTGGGGCCTATAGTTTGGTGTATGTGTGTGTGTGTGTGTGTGTGTGTGTGTGAGAGAGAGAGAGAGAGAGAGAGAGAGAGAGAGAGAGAGAGAGAGAGAGAGACACTATTTGAGTGTGCCGGTAGTACATTTACTAGCATACTTTGAGGAACTAAATTACTGTTCACAGCAGGGAGGCTGGAGTCATGAAATGGATTTAGGCAACCTTAGGTGATCTCATAGGTGCCTACTTTTCAATTTGAAGACAGATTAAGAGAAAAGTATATGAGTTAAGAACATGTTTTATCTTAAAAAAGAAAGATGTTCTCTTTCTAAGTAATGGCTTCTTTCAGTTTGTTTACTTTGTTTATATAAAGTACAAGAAGGAATATAAATAATTTTCCAGACTTCACACCACCACAGCACAGGAACTGGAAACTAGAGTTCTGTAGACAATAAAAGGTACACCCTATTTTCCCTAACTGCAAATTCCCTCACTGGCTTAAATATAACACCAAGTTTGCAGATCCAGGGGAATGGATGTAGTATGAAGTATGCAGAATAAAGTATCAAGAGTACTGGCTGCTGCCTAATAGAACATCATCAGGTCTGTGTGATCTTTGTTACCTGAAGACACCATATTTCTAGCAATGAGACTTGAAATGAAAATGGTTCTGCTAAAGGCCTTCTGGATCTACTTGTGAGTCACCTACCTGGAACTTTGTAGAACTCCTGTAGTGCCTCTTCAGCTCATTTGAATCTACCTGGAACACATTTGTATTTTGATCAGGTTTAGAAATTTTATCTCTTAGTTTTTACTTTTTTTAAATAGTCATGGTGATTTCTCTCTACTAGTTATCTTCAACCTCAGCCTATAATCATACTCCAGCCTTTTGCATTTTAAAAACACACAGATGCTCAAGGTGCTTTTAACCTTTTCATTAGTTTCCCTTATTTATTTACTTCTAACTAAAAAGTTTTATATAGTATATCTTGATCATATTCTTTCCTTTCCCCCAGTTCCTTCTAGATCCTATCCACTTCCATACACTCCTAATTTCATGTTCTTCTCCCCACCAAAATATCAAGAAACAAAAGACAAAACATGAAAATACAAATAGATAAGCAAACAAATAAAAGTCTATAAGACAAAACCAAAACCAAAGTAGGAGTACACACACACACACACACACACACACACACTCAAAGCATGGAAGCTATTTTGCTTCGTTTTTTTTTTTTTTTTGTCCTCTTGCTTAACATTGGAGTTGTAGGAGAGTCAGCCATACTCCTTTACCCTACTTCCTCTCCTCATAGTAGTCCCTAACCTACATGAGTTCGATTATAATTTGTCTTCTTACTTCCTTCATACTGATAAAACTAACAGTGCAAAGTCCACACAGGAGCCCCTCCACACTTAACATTTGTGTTATGGAACTCTAAGTATTTTGGTGTGATACATACATACATATATTTCTTGGGTCTTTTTAAACTCTTTATCGTTGTGTATATAGTTATATGATGTGTGTGGTGTGTGTGTGTGTGTGTGTGTGTAGATCATAGGATAAGTTTGTGGGGATAGTTCTCCCTTACTATCATACCTGGATTTGGATTTGAGGGTCAAACTCAGATCATCAGGCTTATGCAGTGAATGCCATCTTGCCATTTCATCGGGTATTTTATTTAAAATCAATTCACTTGGTTAAGCTATAATCTTCTTGAGGACAGGGCTGACTGACGATTGGGCAAACCAGTATCTAGAACATTCTAAGAACTTAATAAATATTGAGCACATGAAGAGATAGAGACATGGAGAGAAGTGTAAGAGGTTTGTAACATTGGCATTTTCTGGACTACCTTGTTTTCATAACTTTTTTTTTCAAGGAAGCAGAAATGCAACTTTTGGTTTACCTGCTTGAATAACTTAAGGTCCAGCATTTGGGTGTCTCTTTTGAAACCATCAGTTGGCCATTTACAATGCAGCATACCTCAAAAATTTGTTATGTTATCTTCTCATTATGCTTACTTCTTTAAAAATCTCATCCATGTTTACAGTTTCAAAGACCACCAAATCTCTATCTCCTCCCCTAACATCACATCCGAGAGCTATATTCAATAAAGCTGAACTTATCATTATTCTCAGGTCTCCTCAAGATTATTCAGTCTCTCTCTCTCCTGGCAGTCATTTCCATGACTTAGGTGGTGCTTCTCCTTAGTCATTACACAATGCTAGACAATGGTCTCCCTAAACTAGAATGCTTAATATCTATTTCTGTTAAATTGTGTGACCCTACATGATTTTCAGAACAAAACCTCAATGGTCAAATTCCTTTTCATAGTTCATCAGGCTCTGCTCTCTTTGTCTCCCTATCTTATCCTCTATCTCACAGTTCCTCAAATACATCAGTTTCTCTCTTGAACACCTTTGGTGATGTTGTTCTAGGAGACCAGATCACGTTTCCTGTATTGCAAAGGTGGAATAGTTAGCTATTACCAACTATCCATTAAGATAACCTGTATTAATACAATATAGAAGTCCATTGTATTTTTTCTGTTTCTCCTTCATGCTTGAGCTTTGTAAAATGTTAGGCATGCATTTTTGACCTTTGCTTTCTCAGTTCGTGACAGTGTCTAACCTCAGTAGGTGCTCAGAAGGTATATCTATATGTGATATGCACGATGGGGGTAGAAAGATTCTTTAACAGTGAGACCTAAAATGATCAATTCTTGCATTCTAGCAATTGTAGTGTGTGTGTGTGTGTGTGTGTGCATGCGTGCATGCACGCACACACACACATGTACTTCAGTTACAGGTAGGAAGAAATTTCTTTAAAACTTTTAATTGATTTAAATATTAGAACTTGGGCATACAGAAGCAGCCTCATTGTCTACCAATATTTATCATCTACCATCCATGCTATTTAATATGGAACTTTTTAATTGTCCCCAAGTGTAATGGTTTATATATGCTTGGCCCAGGGAGTGGCACTATTTGGAGGTGTGGCCTTGTCGGAATAGGTATATCACTGTGGGTGTGGGTTTTAAGACCCTCATCCTAGCTGCCTGGAGGTGATTCTTCTACTAGCAGCCTTCAGATGAAGATGTAGAACTCTCAGCTCTGCCTGCACCATGCCTGCCTAGATGCTGCCATGCTCCCACCTTGATGATAATGGACTGAACCACTGAATCTGTAAGCTAGCCCCAATTAAATGTTGTCCTTTATAAGACTTGCCTAGGTCATGGTGTCTGTTCATAGCAGTAAAACCCTAACTAAGATACCAAGTAATGTTAAAGATCAATTAGTTGGGACTTGTTAGATGGCCCATTTCTTAAAATGCCTGCCACACAAGCAGGAAAACCTGAGTTGGTGGTCACAGAAGCATATATCTTTAGACTAAGTGCTATATGTGGGTATGAGAGTCTCTAACGCTCGGAGACTAGCCAGAGGCCAAATCTATGGTCTTCCTGTTTAGTAAGAGACACTGTCTTACAAAATAAAGGTGGAAAGCAACTGAGGAAAGATACCTTACATTAACCTCTTGGCCTCCATATACATATACAGATACATACACAGACACAAATGTCCAGACAGACCGACAGACACACACACAGCAATACACAAAGATACACACTGTACACACATACATGCACACACATACAGACACACACAGATACACACATACAGATGCACACATAGTCACACATAAACATGAACACACATATACAACACACATGTTGTATCATTCCCCCACATCATTCCCCCAATTTTCCAGTCAACTCAATTCCTAGTCCCTCTTCCTCTACTTTGTTTTTTTTTTAACCTACATTCACACAGTAAATTTTATAGGAATATCTTGAAATATGTGCAAGATATGATTTGTATGATGGAGAAAGAAGGAATAGTGATCCATAGGTAGACATAGACAGGTTTCATTGGTAGTCTTATACATTTTGTGCCAAGAAAGATTGAATAAAATCAGTCAGCTCCATCAAAGCCCTAATAGGGACAGACAGACACACGTCACATGCCAAGCTGCTAAGATAAAATACTGCATTCTCCCACAAACCAGGAAGGTGTTTTTTTTTTTCCACATTTAAACCTTTCCATTCAGAGTCTATAATTCTATGATTGAATAAATGTAAACACAGCTAAAAATGCTTGATTAAAGGAAAGTGGTATTTAGCAATTTTAAAATCCCTGTTCTTCTGAGCACTAAATAAATTTGGCACAATCAGCCTTATGAGGATCAGTCTGTTTACTAGTGACAATTAGGCATTTACTTTTAAAATGTCACCCTATTTAATTCCTTCTCTCTTTCAAGCCTGCTTACTATGTAGAAGGCATTTCTTCAGGGGAGGCTTACCTTAGGAAGGGCATGCTAATTACGTCTAAATCCTGTCCTAACAGATAGTCTTAGAGGATGCTCTGCTCAAATGCTCTTATGTTCAGTCATAATTTACCTCGTCTGATCAATAATTCTGCAATTTTTATATAGAACCAAGACAAGCACTTGAAAAAGAATATTACATGCAGTGAAAGAATTACTCAAAGAAAGACAATCCTGAGCCAGCTTTATTGTGTATTCGCTCCTACACATGTCTTGAATATCTTTGAATTCCAAGGATAGATAGGAAAATGAGATAGAACACTGTTCCTGCCTTTCAGGAACTGACTGTCAGGTGAGAAAGACAGCTAGAGACACAGAAAAGAAATAATGGTAAATGTGTGGCTGATTATTTATTGAATAAAGACAGCTAAGGAGACAGGAAGGCAAAGGTAAATGTGTGCATGTTTATTCACAGAATTCACCTAATAGTTTACTCCTTTCAGCCATATCTTGGGGTATGCATACATACCATCCTATTTAACCTTTATCCTAGACTTATGAAATAGGAATTATTTTTAATGTAGTAGAAATAGAAGAGAGAGAGTTAATTTAGCTTAGTAAAATTTAGTAGTAAAATTTGACCCGGGTCTGTTTGTTTCTAGGTATTATAGTTAGCCTATGTTTTATTAATGAAAGTTAAATATATTAAATGTCATCAAAATAGCTAGAATGTAAAGAAATTTCAGGTCACTTTTATAGAGAGCAATTGTGATGGTTAGGTGTGCCAAACAGTTTCCTGGACCTAACTGACATGGTTCTTAGTTGGCACTAAACATTTTTAGAGATCCTTTGTGTGAGTTTTATCAATCAAAATTTGTAGCTATGTATCATATCCAAAACTCAGAGCTGGGCCTGTGAGTTTGTTCAGCAGTTAAGGGCACATTCACTAAAACTAACAATCTGAGTTTGAGCCCCAGAATCCACAAGGTAGAAGGGTAGAACTAACTCCTGCAAGTTGTCCTTTTACCTTCCAACATACACCAAGATACTCATGTATCTTGCACACACCTGCACACACTCATTGGCACACACAATAAATAATCATGTAAACAACATAAAATCCACTGCCAACGTGGTTTCAGCCACATAGAAGAGAGCTTTTTTAATGAGGCATCTTCGTTGGTGTTTTGTTTTTTACACAGCATCATTTTCAGATGTTGTTAATAAATATAGAACACATGTAAACTTCCTGGTTTCTTTCATTGTGGCTGTTTGCACCTCACTTTTTTCCCTAAGAGAGTTGCAGAATTAATATTTCCATGTTCTAGCTATGGTGCCACATGTATTAACTAAATATAATGTTTTTTGTTTAGAAGGCAGATAGGTATATCTTCCTAGTATATGTAGACATTTAAATATTTGTTCAATAGATGAATGAACACTTGTATGGTATAACATAATGAAGACATGTAAACTAGCATAGTGAGATCTTCAGGTTGGGAACTCAGTGTACATAGACTTTGTACCAAATGTAATCCACTTTCAAGGGCTACAACTACTTACTCTAAATTAAAGGAATCATTAAACTTCTTTTGAACAAACAAAGCAATTAGTTCCCGCTCTATGTTTGTTGCTCATGGTAATGCATTTTAAATAGTGTCCATTGAGTGTGTTTTTATTGATTATTTTTTCATGGTTTTAACATTCTATTGTGTGCAAACACCTCTTAGGAAATTGAAAATAAAAGTCTCCTTTTAGTGATTTTGTCATTTTCCATTCATCAAACATTGATTTAGTGCATCTAATAGAGGCTAAATTAGTGGATTTTTAATATATATTTTTTGGTGCTGTTACTTCTCTCATTTGTAAACCACTATCATCATCCATCAAGTTGCTGTGAGCTCTGGGCTTGGAGAATGAGTGAACTCATGCTCTGAAATCTTCACTGGGAATATTATAAACAGATATTTGCTACAGCTTTGGCTATTATTGCCTTTAGAATTTTTTCAATGAAAAAATTTAAACATAGAGCACATGTTCCGGAAAAATAAAATTTAAAAATAAGAATTAATAAAATTACTCCTTTCATCCCTTTGAAAACTTAAGAGTTTCTGAAGACTCCAAAGAAAATATTCAGGATTAAAGAAGCCTGCTCTCCTATTCAATAATACATAGGATTCTGAGTTACTCAGCATTATGGCAGTTGACCCTCCATACTCTGATCTTAGAAGGCCCATTTTATGCAATTCTAGTAGGAATTTGTGACAAGGGAGTCACAGGGGACATCTGGGAGAAACCCTTCCTCCTGGCCAGTTCAGAGGGGTCTGAAAAAAAGATGGACTACGAAATTCCAAAATGGGAAATAAATTAGAAGATACTCCTCAAAGGTAAGAAATTTGGCTTTTGAAGTAGACTGCTGCATTTGATCCTAAGAAATGGGGAGTGATGGATTTGGAAAATCAAAAAGAAGTAGATTCGAAGATAAAATTCATTACAAAATAAGACAATCATGGGCTTTTCATTTGCTCATGGCGAAGCATGTTTTCTACCCTGTGGCTGGACTCCTGAAGGACAGCCCAAAGCCTCTCAGTGTTTTCCATGGCTTTCCACTAGTGAACCTTAGAACAGTACTTCGAATCTTGCAATACAGCACAATAGCTGCATGATGTTGAACACTAGAAATCTGGTTGAGGTATGGTTGGGAATTTTGCATTTTCATGTTAATTTTCATGTTTAATTGCAAAATTTGAATGTACATATGCTCAGCAGCCACCCGTATGGGTAGTACAGTGAAATTACAGTTATTAAAAGGATGAGGACAGACTATGTATAGTCTACTAACAATCCTATAAACATCGTGTATGTGTTCATTGTCATCCTTACCTCATGTCTACTTCTGTCCTCACTTTCTTCTCTTTATACTTATTAACCTTAGCCTTAAACTCTGTGCATCCTAATACTATGTCAACTCCCCATTTGCATCTACTTTTCTTTTTTCCCTCAATTAATGCAACACTAATCTGTCCTTACCACATTTTCCTCACATCTCTAGCCTTTTCTTAGTATATTCTACACTACTTTTCTTCTACTATCTCCCAATAATTACTGAAGATAAAGAGATGATGTTTTAAGGTAGATGTTAGGATATTTACATAATGGGACCATCCAGCACTTGTGGTTTCTGCAGTAAATATTTCTGTAGTAAACACTCTTGTTACAGGGCATTCTACCAGGTTCCTTGAGTAAATGGGCCAAATTTAGCTACTGGACTACATTCCTAGTCCAGTGGAAATGAACAGTACTACAAATCTATCACAACCTAGTCTCATTTGCACATTGAAACCATTTAACTGAAAGAAAACAAATAATAAAAATGCAACCATCAAAATAACCCCAGATTCACACATTCTATTCTAGAAGTGTGTATATAAACAAGGCAATATGAGCCCTGTAAAAATAACTCCTTAGAAGAGGATTCCAATGAAAAGAAGTTAGGCAAAATTTCATAGAAAGTTAAAAAGGATAATCATAAGACTGTTTAAATTAAATCAAAGAGAAAACAACCTCATAAATTAATTCAAAGAGAATAAAAAGAAACATCTGAGCAAAGAAGGACATCAATAGAGGATATGAAAGAAGAATTTAGTAAAGAGAAATTCTGAAAATATGTTTTAGAAATGTAAAGCTCATTTAGTCATATTGAAACCAAGTAGAATGATTTACCAATAGAATTTATTAAATGGAAGACAGAGTATCTGAGAGAGATGACAAGATAAATGAATTAGAATATTCAGACACTCACAAAGCTCTAGTCACAGAAAGACAGTAAAACATTAAATGAAACAATCTTTCAAACTTAGATTTTTTTTGTAGTCCAATAAGGCATTGTTCATTTGTTAATTTCTTTCCCCAAACCCTACTTACGATAATTTCTCCGCCTCTTACAAACTGGAGTCTTGGCTGGATCAATAATATATCACCGAGGTAGATGATGTCACATATGATGTCAGCAATAATCCAGTAGCTCCTGTTGTCTGGTGTTTGGCATGGAAAGACAAGGCGCACTGGGAGCAGCCAACAGTTCCAGTTATAGGCAATGGTGACAAGCAGGAGCCACAGGAGATAGACCCGATCTAGCAAGACAGAATTGATGTCATCCTTATGGAATTATACAAAAATCCTAAGAAGTTTCTTTCTTAGGCTGATCAAATTGAGACACTATCTTTGTATGTATGTGTGTTGTGTTTGTGTGTGCACTGGTGTGGAGAAAATAGAGGCTGACATTGGGTGTCTAACTTTGCCAGTTCTCACCATATTTTTTGAGATATGGTCTTTTAGTTCATCCACTAGCTAGACTGACTAGCTAGCAAGCTAGGGATCTTTTTCCTTCTATTCAGTTGCTAGGATTAAATATGCACTATGAAGACCAGCTTTTACATGGGTGCTGGAATCCAGACTCAGGTTCTCAGGCTTACATAGTAGGCTCTTTATAGACTAAAGTATCTTTCCAACCCTGATACTTTAGAGACAAGATTTCAGTATGGACTTCTATTAAATATTTAACACAGTTCTGTCTTGAGTTGAAGGCTCAAGGAGAGACAAAATGACAGTATCACTTTTTCCAAATATGGACAGTGCCCTTTTTGTTTTTTGGCTAGTTTGAGTCTATTCCAGGGTGTAACTTCACTGTTTGAACTCAGGATTACTGAATACTGGAAAATTTAGATGTGCCATTGGCAGGATCTTCCTGAAGCAAAGGATGTTTGGTCCCCAGTAATTAGGGTCTGCCCATGGAAAGTGGGAGAAAGGCCTCACTCTGCTAGAGTACTGGCTCTGAAAGAAGAGAGAACCAGTTTCCAGAGGCAATCGGAGTCCCTTCACATGTTGTTTTCTCAGAGGATTTAGAAGAGAATTTGTTAGATTAGAGTAATTAACTTAGTAAAGCCATGGAAGAAATATATATATGTATATATACATATATATATAATGTATATGTAATTATTTATGTAATGTGAATATATATGTACATATGGATGTGTGTGTATGCGTGTGTGTGTGTGTGTACATATTGCCAAGTTCCTTGAGACTTTCTTTTCAAAGATTATTTGGGCCAGAAAATATCCTAGCCTGGGTTTTAAAACAGACAGGAGTTTATCTCTTTTCTTCAACAGAGAAAGGAAAACAAACCATTTCAGATCATACATTTTAAATTATGCCTTCAAGATAGAACACACTGTGGGATAACTGAAGCTGTCTCCATATGCCTGAGTCAAAGGAGTTCTGGTAAATTCTGGTCATCCTAAGAGGATCTCCTTCGATGGTACCTGTGTAGGAATCTATGCTTCTAGGAAGTCTCATTCTTTTTAGGTACTCTTTTACAGGTACTCTCTGGAGCTTGCAAGACAACGTGCCGTGGTGGTGTTCTTTTAGCTTAGAATTGTTCTCTTCTTTTGCTGATACATCTGTAGGCATTGCTTCATGGGGGAAAAGATGAAATGTGTTTATTAGGTTAAAACAAGTTAGACTGAGGAGGAGAACATTTGGTTTTGATGAAATTAGAGTATTTAAAAATCTTCTACTTTCCATGTAGACAAGCAAAGTAAACCCCTCATGTTTAAATTAATGACCTTTATTTTTCTATATGTATTGTAAGACATGTTTTACTTCCTAAATATATACAAAAATAAAATAGAACAGTGGTGTACATAGAATTACTCAAGAAAAATTTGAGATGGAGAAAAACATAAGGAGCCTACCAGCAATACCTGCTATAATACACTGAATAAATTTATAATAATTAATAATTTATAGTAATTAATTTATAATAATTAATTTATAATATACTGACTAAAATTATTTCATACATATATTTTGAGGTATGGGTAAACAAAGTTCAAAATATTAATTTTCAATGTGTATCTATCAAATGATGATTTATTTCAACCTTATCTTTTCAAACATTAACTACTATATAATGCACAGTATTCATTGAAAACACAGCTTCTTTCCAGTCTACCCCATCTCATTATAATTAGACATGAAGAAGTTTGTCTGTTCTTAAGCAGTCATTTTTCTTCTTTCTCTAAATACTAAGAAAGTATCAACCATAATACGTATTTTTTGATCTTTTGTTCTTATTATTTTATCATACCCACATTTCTGTTAGTATTAAGAATGTTAATAATTGTCCCTACTTTTTGTGACTGTTTTTAAATCTCTTTTTCTACATTAAATTATTCTTGTATTTTTGTACTATGCATTTTGTATGAGCGTTATTTAATATTAACAATAGAACTCACAGAAGATATTGCCCGTGGGCTCCTTATATTTTTCTCCATCTCAAATTTTTCTTGAGTATGCTCCACACGTTTTTTTTTAAATATGTGTTCTCCTGATTGAACTCAGATCCTAATTCTTGCAAAACAAAAACTTTAGCTACTGATACATCCCCCTAGCTCTTTCCTTTTCTTGATGTAAGTAACTCTTATTTTTTTTGCTAGATCTAGCCCTGTGGGGTCATACTAATGCACACTCACCTTAATTTCCTTGTTTGTCTCTTGCTATTCTCAGATTTCTGAATCTCTCTCAAAATAAACTAATATAATGTACTTAGTATTATTGTCTCAGAATCTGCTTTTCTGGGTTCTAAGCTGAATAACTGGCCAAATACATGTTCCTTTATACCTTTCTTCTTGTGAGTACTTTGAGGGAACAGTGCTTACCAGTATGAGAGCTGGTTTCTAATTTAGGAAAATTCTCTTCCTCTGTCAATGTTTTCTTGTAGAAAGCAGTTCTTTCACGCATTCTTTCCACTAGGTTGTGTAGATGGGCATCAGTATATTCATTTATAATTGGGGCTTCAAGCACATTGGTCTTAAATCTAAACAAGAAAAAAAATGTTGATAGATCCCTGAGGATCTAATACATTCCTTTATGTATTCAAGATCATTAATGTTTCCTTTCTGCAATTAAATAAAACAACAAAACCCCAAATTAAAATGGAAATAGTTCTTGTATAACATTGATTGGCATTGAAAAATTAGATAATAGGTACTTGCTTCAGTGGCACATATGTTATTGGAAAAATTACAGTTCTATAAACAGCAAATCATCATTCTTGACAAAATGGAACTTTAGGATGTGGTTATAGAATTAGTCTCTGTCACTACAAGCAAAGTTGGTATGACAAGCAGCATCTAAGATGACACCATGACATCATAACCCCAGGGATCATGAATATGTATGTTTTGCTCCTAGAGTTAGCAAATGGTATGTGGCATGATTTATGTCAAGATGAGATGGTATATCAGGCTGATATAATCATGTAAAATCCCTGAAAGCACAGTTTCTCTGGCTGGCAACAGAACAGAAAGTCAGAGATTTGAAGTGTAGGGAAGAGGTTACTGGCTAGAAATCCCCCCATCCCTTGGTGGTCTTCAAAGAAAAAGGTGTTCACTGATAAGAATTTCAGGAGGTCACCACCAGGCTGACAGTGACTTCTGAACATCTGATAATAAGAAAACAGGCTTTAGTTATGTGACTACAAGGATCTGAGTTTTGACAATAATATGAAAGTAGATTCTTCCCAAAGCCTCCATATGAGGCCCTTGCCCGGACAGGCTGACACCATGATTTTAACCATGTAAGAGTTTCTGCAGAAAGTCTATCCAAGCCCCCAGGCTTCTGATCCAGGAAACTTGGTATAAGCCTCTGGCCAGGTAGTGATTTGTTCTACAACAAGTGAAAAACAATTCAACTGACATCTCTTAAGTAACTTCCATTCTGAAAGAACACAAGAATACGCCTACAGAGTAAAAGTTGTCAAGTAAGTTAGTCAATTTTGTAATGATCTGCTTTCGTGCCATCCTCCTCTGCTGTGTGGGATTGGGTTTCACATTGCTACTGGGAAATCTGTACAGGCTGCATAAGGAAATCCTCTAGTAAGCCCACACTTAGGAGCTTTTACCTCCTACCTGCTCCATGAATGTATGTATCTGTAAAAGCTCTAGATCCCAGGATTATTGTCTATCTGTCTTCTCTCTCTCTCTCTCTCTCTCTCTCTCTCTCTCTCTCTCTCTCTCTCTCTCCCTCTCCCTCTCCCTCTCCCTCTCCCTCTCCCTCTCCCTCTCCCTCTCCCTCCTTCTGTCCCCCTCCCTCCCTCCCTCCCTTCCTCCCTGCCTCCCTTCCTTCCTTCCTTCCTTTCTTCCTTTCTTCTTCCCTTACCCCTCTTCCTCCTTCCGTCTTCTTTGCTGTATTTATTTACTCATTTAACTTTTTATTGGTTCTTTGTGATTTTCCCATCATGCACTCCAAACCCACTCGTCTCCCTGCCCCTTTGTACCCACCCTCTGTCCTTTCAACCTCCCCCACAAGAGAAAAAAGATTCATTGTGGAAGTTGTAGTGTGCTGGAGTGTCTCACACAGAACACAGTTTGTCCACACATTTTTACTTGTGCATGTTCATGGTAATAAGTCGCTGGTCTGGTTCTAGGTCTCCTGCTACACTATCAATACTGGTTCCTTACTGGGACTCCTTTCAAATACCCTGTTGTTGTCCTGTGTCAGCTCTCCCAGGATGCTCTGGCAAGGGTTGGGGATAGCTCTGCATAGCCCTCAGATATGAACATGGCCCCAGGCAGTAGTCCAGACCAGCGATGTCTACCTGACCTTATGTGGTAACAGACCTCCTGCTGCTGCAAGGCTGTGGATCTAGACTTGGCCCTCAGTAGCTGCACAAGCCAGTATCTCACTATGGTCTTAGGTGGTGTAGCCATGTCTTTTCGTTATTCACACATCCTTCTGCTTCTCTTTCTTTTCCATCTCTCTGTCACATACTTGTTCATCTTAGTGGTACCAGGTCCTCTGGGTGTTTGGGGTTGTCTTAGGAGTGCTATGCTTCTCACAGTGTCATATGGCCCTGGGCTGGAAGTTGTCTCAAGCTTGCTCCTTCAGTGGTATTTCTGATACGGGATCTCTTTACATAGGCCTGGATGTTCTGGAATTCATTATGTAGTCCAAGTTAGCTTCAATTCACAGAGATCTGCTAGCCTCTGCCTCATGAGTCCTGGGATTAAAGGCATGTTCCACTATGACCAGTTTATTTTCCTTCCTTCCTTATGATTACAATTTATGCTCCCCCCAGAGGCCAAAGCTTGTGAGTAACTTTTTCAAGTGGTTTGAACCAAAGAGAAAAAGAGTTCACACTAAAACCAAAGGTGAGTGTAACCTTCAAGGCTTTCTGATTGTGACCCAATTCTTCAAGCTATGTTCTATATCCTAAATGTTCCACAACGTCCCAAAACAGTGCCACCAGATTTTCACATAAGAACCTATGTAGAGGGGGGAGGACTGTCTTAGTAAGTGTTTTTAATGGTGAAGAGACACCATGAAAATATTTAACTGGGTCTGGCTTACAGGTTCAGAAATTTAGTCTATTATTATCACAGTGGGAAACATGGTGGTGTTCAGGCAGACATGGTGCTGGAGAAGGAGCCAGGATTTCTATATCTGGATTAGCAGAGAGCAGAGGGAGAAAGAGAGAGAGAAAGAGAAAGAGAGAGGGGGGAGGGGGGGAGGGAAGGAAGGAGGGGGGAGAGGGGGGAAATGGGAAGGTGCAACAGCGAGAGAAAGAGAGAGACAGACAGAGAGAGAGAGGGAGAGAGGGAGAGAGGGAGAGAGGGAGAGAGGATAGATCCTGGGGCCTGGTTTGAGCAGTTGAAACCTCAAAGTCCAACCCCAGTGACACACATCCTTCAACAAGGCCACACACCCTCTGAAGTCCACACTTCCTAATGGTGCCACTCTCTGTGAGCCTAGGAGGGCCATTTTCATTCAAGCTACCACAGGCACATTAGTATTTAAACTGTAATATAGGTGTTTGTCTGTAGTGGGTGCATGGGGGGAAAAAGAAGTTTTATTTTGGTATGTGTGTATTCAATTCAAAGTGTCTCGGGTGAGTCATAGGCTCACATTTATGTTACCCAGAAGACATTGAAGATAGAGTTCTGAAGGCAAGAACTTGATAGTCATCAGTTAAAGGGATATTAGAGAACTTATGTGGATTATATCATCTATGCAACCTCAAGGTCAAGGGCAGTGTCTTTTCTTTATACCCCTGAAGACTGAGGACAAGTCAGACTTTTAATGACTGCTTATTCAATAAAACTGCAACTTCTTACCTTTTGCTTCACCTTATTTGATTTACTTCAATGTTTTAAAGATTTATAAGAAAGTAAAGTTTCAAGCTGTTGGGTCATTAATTATAAAGTCAGCTTACTGTGGAATTGCGACAGGATTATAATTTTACCCCCATTCTTCAACAGCTTAGTTATAATTCCTCATTACTTTAATTTAATCAGAGGTGTACTTGTAGCTTAAAATTGAACAAATAACACTTGATTCAGGGTTTCCAGAGGCTCTTGCCTTCTGGGTAGTGGATTATTAACAAGACCTGTGTGGGTAGGATGTAGCCTTTCAATATTGAAATGTGAGAAGTAGCTAACTGTGGAAAATGAGACAGGAAATAACATTTACATGTAGGTATGGATGTATCACATTTAAGACAGGCCTGGGAGGTGGCTCAGCTATTAAGACTACTTGCTGCACTACCAGAGGCCCAGATTTGGGTGATTCCCAGGCATCTCTAACTGCAACTTCAGGGAATCTGACAATGCCTTCTAGCCTCTGAGTGCCTGATTGCAGGTGTACATACTCACACTCAGACACATGCACACATCTACACATACATAAAATAAAATCTTAAAGAAGTTCTGCAGTTTAAGGTCACCATTGTAGCTTATCACAAAAGAATGATTAAAGGTGTATTTTCAGATTTATTTTTGTTTTGTTTATTTATTTTAATTTTACCAGGTAAAATTGTACATATTATGAAGGACAATGATGACTCAGCATGTGTATACAATTTGTAATGATTAAAGTGAGAGGTTTTTCATTATATCATCCAGTTTCTCTCTATCCATGTGTCCTTTACTCAATGATCACCCTTCTATATACTTCCATAAGATTAATTCCTTAAATCTCCACATGAGTGAGATCACATGGCATTCATCCTTATGTACTTCACTAAGTTTATTTATGTTATGTTTTACTGTTCATCTATGTTGTCACAAACAAAAGTATTTTGTTTTAAATGGCAGAATAATATTGCATGTTATATACACACACATATGTGCATATATTATATTTATACATTTTATTTAAGATGACCAGTCCTACTGGGAGATGAAATGGGTTGATGGTGCGTCTTCATCTCTCTCTCTCTCTCTCTCTCTCTCTCTCTCTCTCTCTCTCTCTCTGTCTCTGTCTCTGTCTCTGTCTCTCTCTCTCTCTCTCTCTCTCTGTCTCTCTCTGTCTCTCTCTCTCTCTGTCTCTCTCTCTCTCTCTCTCTGTCTCTCTCTCTCTCTCTCTCTCTCTCTCTCTCTCTCTCTCTCTCTCT
>NW_021604576.1:6195344-6245206 GCF_004785775.1 Grammomys surdaster | reverse complement strand
TCTCTCTCTCTCTCTCTCTCTCTCTCTCTCTCTCTCTCTCTCTCTCTGTGTCTCTCAGATTTAATTATTTACTATGTATATAGTGTTCTGTGCGCATGTATGCCTGCATTCCAGAAGATGGCATCAGAACTCATTATAGATGGTTTTGAGCCATCATGTGGTCAGAGTTGAACTCTGGATCTTTGGAAGAGCACCCAGTGCTCTTTACCATCTCTCAATCCCCAAATAAGTTCTTAAAGGAGATATTTAAATTGAGCTTTAGAGGATGAATACCAATTCATTATAAAAAGGGCAGACAAATAAAACAACATGAGCAAACGTGGTCTTGTAAAGTGAAAGAAAATTTAAACCTAGGCTTTCAAATTATAGATAACTTAAAGGTCCATAGACAGGTGTGGGAAATCATGTCAGAATTCTAAGGAGAGAGGGCATCATCAGCTGTTTTAGAAACTATGAGTGTGGCTTGAAGAGAATCCATGCATACATGTGATGACAGGAGCTGAAGTTGGAGAGATGCATTTTCACACCAAGAAGCGCCATTTATTGCCAGCTGATACCACAAGCAGGGAGAGCAGCTTACATGCACACCCACATGCATCCTCTTCATCCTTAGTGCTCCAAGAAGACAAACCTTTCCATTGTCTGTGATTTGCAATTTCTACATCCTGAACTGTCAAGTTCTGTGATCTTAAGCATTTTATTCTGTTCTCATTTTTTATGGGTGCTCTAGGAAACTGAATTGGCTGCAGGGATCCTTGTGACTTCACATAGGCATCTAGTATGGAAGGGTAAGAGAAATATACTCAGTGTACATTTCACTGGAGGCATGGATTTAGAATGGAGATCTCTTTAAGTGCATTCAGCATACAGGTAGCTGAGAATTTGAGTCTGATTATCAGAAGGGAGAACTGAGCTGGAGATGTTGATGTGGGGACCACTGAGTCTAGAAGAGATGATGGAAGTTATTCTTTGGGTAAGACTACTGGTAGGAGCCTACATGGAAAAAGAAAAGACTGAGATTGATCAACTTGGAATTTCTTGACATTTAAAGAATATCCTAAAAAGAAGGAATTTGGAAGCAACAAGTAGAAAGCTAGGTCTAAGAGAAAGAAATGTCACCAAAATGGGAGACAGAAAGACTTTGAGAAAGGAGATCAATGGTGTCTTAGACTGAACACAAATCAGGGAGAGAAGACCTTTAATTGCTATCATGGAAGCTCTTATTGGTGATATTTAAGAAAAATTGTTAGGAAAACACATAAGGCCACCAAATTTTGTCATTTTCTCTCCATTCTTAAGCATTTTGTTAAAAAAAATCATGCAGAACATGCCGCTGTTCTTTCAATATTTTTGACATTTATTCATTATATCTGAAGCTTGTTTGACAGTACTATTTCTTTTCTTAAAAGAAATTTTGACTGAACTTTGACTTTTGCTAAATTCTGTTCAAGAGTAATTCACTTATCAAAAATTAAAAAAAAAAAGCAGGTGGTTAAACTCCCTTTAAACCTGCTATTTCTATCTTGGAGGTTTGCATATAGGAATTAGGCAAATAGAATTATCTTCTAACTTGGAAGCATTTTGGAAAGAGAGGAGCAGATCTTTTTTTCATTTGCCCTATTTGAGTAATAAATATAAATTTAGATAGACATCCTAAAAAGCTATATTTGGATTAAAACCACCTGCTTTGAGAAGATTATGCTTATGAATGAAAGTAATTAGAATTGACACAAGACTCTTACTTTTTGCTAGAAGATCTGGCTGTCTACCATAAAGCCTTCAAATATTTAGCAATTTTTGAGACTATAAATGTGACAGCCTCTTTCACATTCAACCATAAGTACTATGAAGATTCTGGATTCTTGATCATATTTCATATATGTGTGTCATATTGTTATTACACATTAATTTGTACATATGGTCATGTAGATATGTATAAGATGACATATCATTTCCTAGCTTAAGTATCCTTGATCTATCTGTAACATACCACAACACTTTTATGTCTTCAAGTCTTGTCTCCTATCTTCTTAATTATCTACTTTTTAGAATATTCCTTCTATTACACTATAATTGTTGGGCTTTATGACCACGGTGTCATTTTTGTTTGTGAGTCACTTAGTAATGGCCCATGAATGTGATTAACCATATTAAAAGTTAGATAACTGTTTCCAAATAACAAGGCAATTAAAAACATGGCCACATAGATTGTTCTTACTGGTACAGTTCATTTCAATATATGCTAAATTTCAGACATTGGCAAGAAAAAAGTAGGCAGCTTTTTATTTTAAAATTTACTTAAGGACACATTTATTTTAAAAAATTAAAAATGTATTATTTACTATTATGGAAAATTTTATACATAGTATAATGTATTTTGATCAAATACCCTCTCCCATCACATCGCTTCCAAGCATGCTCTAGCCACCTACCAATTTTCCTTTTGTGTTCTTGTTTTTAAACCCACTGAGAGGTCTCGAGAGATGGCTCAGCAGTTTAGAACACTTGTTACTCTTGCAGAGCATTCCCAGAACCCACATGGTGGCTCACAATGGTCTGTGACTCCAGTTCCAGGGGATCCAAAGTCCTCTTTTGTCTTCCATAGGCACCAGGCACACACATGATACACATAGATAGATACACACAGGAAAACACTCACACATCACATGCACATATAAAATAAAATAAATTAGAACAAAATAAAACAATCAAAGAATAAAACCCAGTGAGTCTACTTAGTACTGCCTTATGTATATGGATGTAAACCACCTATTGGAACATGGGTAGCCTATTAGAAGGCACATAGGGTGATTAAAAGGTTTTTCTGACCTTAAAGAGCCAAAGAACGCATTCACAAACATTTCTGAATGCATTCAGAAGTGTCATCTTGGAGATGTCTTGAGGTGCCTTTCTTGCATATTTATTAAACAAATTAATCATATATTTTCTTCCATTCAAGAATTGTAACATTCTATATTTACTTTATTTCTTCAGTTAATATTATTATTCTCTTCCATTTTTATCCACTCTGAAAACTTGATATATACTTGTCAAATGTATCTTGATGTTTTATTTTAAATCAGTTTTAATGATATGCAAATAAAGATGCTATAATTAAATCCTATATTTTGCATGCTAACCTAAAAAATTAATTTTAAACCTTATTCTACTAGAATATGTTATGGCCTGAAATTTGTGCTAACAAAATTCATGCATTGAAGCCCCTAGCCATAATGTGACTGTATGTGGAGGCAAGGCCTTTAGACAACTAAAGGAAAGTCCTAAAGGGGGCATCTCAAGTGTGTCAGGATTGGTGATCTTATAAGAAGAGCAGAGTCAGCAGAGTATGTGTTCTCCCTGCAACACAAAGGAGGAAGGACATCTTGAGCCACAGCAAGATGATATCTCCAAGACAGAGGACAGTCCTCACCAGAAACCAACCTGATACCTTGCTTTCAGCTTTCTTGCTACCTACACTACAGTACAGTTTTGTCCTTCAAACAATTTAATTTGTGCCATAAATCTCAGAAGACTACAATGAAAGAGAAAACCCCTAGAATCTCCAGGAGGAGAAAAGGACATCTTCTTTCATTGACCCTGGTTATTATGTTTTGACTCTTAAATATCCTTCAAAGGTTTATTTTTGAAGATATGGTCTCCAGCCTATGACACTACTGGGAAGTGGTGAAGTCTTCAGGCAGAGAAGTTTGATAGAAGGAAGTTAGATCATTGAAAGTGTATCCTAGAAGAGACCTTTGAGACATTAGCCCTTTCCTGCTCTCTGCTTCCACACCATCAGGAATTGAGCAGCTTCTCTGCATGCTGCTCAAAGGCCCTAAACAAATGACACACCAGTCATATGCTGAACCTCTGAAAACATCAGCTGGATCAATCTTCTCTCTCCTCTAGTTGATCAGGTGTTACTGCAGTGACAGGAAGCTACTACACTAGGAAAATGATTTAAAAGGTAATGGCGTGTAACAGGAGGGCAAGCCAATGAAAGACATTGAGTGTTTTGATGGCACAGAAGAGCATGAATAGAAGCTGAGCTTCATGAAGTCATCTCCGGCTGTGGGTCTATTCATTCCCCTATTACACAAGCTAAAACTTCCTTGAGAGCTAATCCCTGTCCACAAGCCCTTATTACACAGAAGAAGAAATATGCAGAGAGAAGGTAAGGCTCTTTTTCCTGCTGTTAAGGCACAGCAATTCCTAACACTGCTAACACATGATGGAAGATGTCTTGAATTCTGACCTAAGTCTCCCCATTAAGAATAAATTGGACCGAGGCAGAGAACATCAAGAAGTGGGTCTCATGAGGATTTTAAAATAACTTCAACTCTTGAACCAAATGTGAATTGTCATGAAGCCATTGCCTTGGCAGCAGCATGTGGGGGACTAAGGTCTGGGGAATGAGAGTAGAACTGGTCATGCTGAGACTGGCTTCATTCATAGGGTTTCCAGTGGAGATGGATGAAGAGCTTCTGGCAGGGAGGGGACCCATTCAGAGAAACTGAATAATCTAAATGCAAATGAAGGCAATTTGCAGCAAGAAGAAAATCAAGGAGTGTGTGAGTCAATGAAGGAAAATCACGTGTAAGCCTCAGAGTAACCAGAAATAGCCAAAAAGGAAATCAAACCAGTGAAAAAGAGAAGCAAGGTTGCTGATAATCAGTCATGCAGATAAGGCCATGAGTCTGCACACTGGAGAACTGGACTGCAGAAGAGAGTTTGACACCTTCTGGTTGATCCTTTTGGGGTCCCAGGGAATCAGGCTGTCTGCCAGCCCGTGATCAACAGGAGTTAGAGGGTTTTTTTTTTTTGTTTGTTTCTTGTTTTTGTTTTTGTTTTTTTTTTTTAAAGCAAGTGGGTAGCAAATAGATTTTAGTGGTAGACTTCTTTGGCTGGAGAATACCTGCAGTTTCTTTTCTCTGAAAGGATGAGTAAGAGACATAATTTATATTCCAGATAGAGAGTTAATGACACTTACTAAAGAATGTTGACTGAATATCCCATTTTATACTGAATAAAGGAGAGAGTGGTGCATGGATTTGATGCAGAGAACCATTCATAGTTGCTCCTTTCCTTGTTTTAAATAGAGCTGAGAGGAGACAGTGAGTCAATCTGAAGCATAAGAACCAAAGTGCAACTATTGGTGAAGGTGGCTGTGCATGACTGTGGAACTTAAGTAACTCTTGACTTTCAACTAGTGAAAGGATGAGTGTCTAACTTCTTTTTAGAGGAGTTAAGTAGTGAGCAAGATGGAATTATAAGAGTTGCTGCTATGTGCTGAAGCTCAATGTACTGGAGTCTGTCTCTCTATATTGAAACTTTGCTAAAGATGCAAGCAGATGTTAATAACTTTCTATTTTTTAGCAGTCATGTTTCCATGAAGACGTCTGTGCTGATTAGGTCACTGTCATACTCCTGATTGCTGTCACTTATCTGACGCAGGATACTGATGTCACCATTAAAAAGCTACCAGTATGGCACTGAAGTATGTTCTGGATATTCAGAGGTAAAAAAAGGAATGTCAGCCTCAACCCCACATTTCATATAAAAATTAACTCAAAATAAATCATGGAATTCAAAGTAGAAAGCAGAAAACTATAAAAGCTTTAGAAAAACTTGGGCTCAGGGCTACCAAACAGTTCTTAAATTTGAACCAATACCCCAATCTCTGAAAGGAAAAGCTGATAAATTGCAACCTGTTGAAAATCAGAATCCTTAGCTTTCTAAAAGACTATGTTAAGAGAATGAAAAGGCAAGCCATTCAGCAGATTACTGACAGACTATATATCTCACAGTATATAAAGAACTCTCAAGCTCAGTGGTAAGAAAGTAAAGCAATCTCATCATCAGATGGGCAAAAGATATTTTGCATTTCACTGAAGAGGACACACATATAAAATCAGGAAAGGGTATTCAACATCTTTAGCCATTAGGAAATGCAAATTCAAAACACACTGAAATATCACCATAAATTGGATATTCATACACAAAAGGCAAGACTCAGTCTGGCTAAAATCAAAATAGGGACATAGTGACCAAACCAAATGCTAGCCAGTCTGTGATGTTACGGTGCTATCTGCTGCTAAGAAGAGATGGGTAGGAGACTCATGTCACCATTAATAGCCACCAACTGAATTCTTAAAAAAACAATTTAAATAAAAAAAGATAATGTTTCTTTCCTGTTCATACACTGCAGGTCAAAGTATAACATGGCACAATCTAGAAAACAGCTCAGAATTTTCATACAGTGGTTAGACATTCAATTGTCATGTGATCATGTAACCAAATTTTAGGGCAAGTTTTAGAGAAAGAAAAACTCATATTCACGTAATATTTGTAATAACTCTAAACTGAGAGTAATGCATATCTTCACTTGGTGAATGATTGAGCAAATTTGTACACTCATGCCAGAGAATACTTTTTTAGCCAAAACAAACAAACAAAAACAAACAGACAAACAAACAAACAAAATCTAACCCCAAATCAGTAAAGAGAAATATTGTTCTAACAAGAAGAAATGATGAACCTAGGACAAGGAAGACGGCTCAGAGGATAAAGGCATTTGGTGTCAAGAATAATCTGAGTGCCATCCCCAGACCCACATGTTGGAAGGAGAGAACTATCACTCTCAAGTTATTCACTGACCTTCACATAGACATTGGCAACATGTATAGTCTACATAAAACACACAAGCACACACACGCATAGAAACAAACAAACAAACAAAATAATGTAACAACAACAATATATCTGTATGTGTATGTGTATTCATATATACAACAGTCTAGCTGTTTAGGGACTATCAGTTTCTTTCCTCCCTTGGAAACCTCTGTGGAACCTTCTGGAATCATGAAAACTAGTTATTTAATAGGAGGCTTTCAGGATGGGTCCAGGTCTGCCCCTCTGGGTCCTTTCTGTGAAGTACATGGTGTCTTCAGCAATAAAGACTCTCCTTCTACTTCTATAACCAACAGCCACAGCAATATCCTCTAATGTTTGGAAGTCTCTTGGATAGCCCTAACCAACAACTCAAAAGAGGGATTCTCATACCTGGTGTTGAAGTTTTTGTTAGACAGTGCATGGTTCTTGGAGGGGAGCACTGTCAGCCCAAATGAGAAACTTTCATTTCAATTATATAATCTAAATGTCTACATACATAGACTTACATGTATTATAGATAGTTTTGGTGGTTAAAAGATCCTTATGACCTTTTCAGACATTCTTACTGTTATTTTACTCTCTGTCTCCTGTCTTCCTTATTTATTTCCTTACCCCCTTTACATGTACCATGATTTCCTCTTCTCTATTGTTCATACACCCAACCTGCTACAATAGCCTCTTTTTTTAGTTTTCTGGTTTCTGTGGTTACTCAGGCTTATATACTCACATCTGAAGATTTGGATTAGGAACCTCAGATGAGAAAGAACATTCAACACTTGTCTTTCTGTGTTTGGTAACTTGACCCAATATAATCTTCTCTAGTTCCAGCCATTTACCTGCAGATTTCAATATTTCTTTTTTTCTTTATAGCTAAATAGTATTACATATTATACAATCTTAAAAATTAAAATTATAATCAATAACTCAAATCTATGATGTACAAGCAAATGTTTCTATTTACAAACAATTTTTAAGTGACAAAATTACTCTAATGGATAACAGACTTACAATTGTCAGGTCAGGCTTGGGTGGGTTGTAGACATAGGAAAAAAAGCTTGGTTAGAAAAGGGCATGTTGAAGAGACAGACTGCTTGTCTGGTCAGTGCCATGGCTATAAGAACCTGCATTTGTGGTAATATTGTATAAAGTAGTGCTGAGGATGTAACTTAGCCATAGAGTGCTTGCATAGCATGTCTAAGACTTGATCCTCAGCACTTCAAAAACAAGCAAACACACATTAAATACACACACTTATTAATTAGTACGAATAGGATCAAGGAAATTGGAATTGGGGTGTTAAATTATTAATGTCAATATTTAGGCTGTGATGTGGGAACTATAGTTTTGCAAGATGTTTTCTTTGGGGAAAACTTAGCAAAGGCTACGTAATCTTTCCTAGATTACTTCACTCTATAAGACTGAGTGCCCAGTTAAAAGATACCAGTATTAACCCAATGCCAGACTGCCTTAGTCATTTCTAACATACTTAGATGGGAACATGAACTTCTGTAACTTTGTAACTTAGAGATATCTATGTATTGCAGCCCCAGCATCCCCTTCTTCTATGCCTATTGAATCAGAATCTGGAGGGAGAGTCTCTATTGTTGAGTTGTTGGTTAGGGTTGGTCAAGAGACTCCTCAATCATCAGAGGCTATTGCTGTTGCCATTGGTTACAAAAGTACAAGAACAATCTCTCTTGCTGAAGCTCCTCAAAATACTTTTATGTATATGAAAGACTAAAGGACAATGCTTGATAAGACAAAATTTTCCAATTTAAGAAAAATGGAGGACTTCCAGTCTGGGCCAAGCACAGAGCAGATTCCGGGCAGCAGCTCTGAACTCTGCCTCACAAAACCCGGCTGAAGGGATGATCCCAGGAGCTCTAACCTGGGCAGAATCTCAGGAAAGGAAACAACAACACCTGCCTCAAACAGGGAGTAACCGGGACCCACTGGGACCCAGGAATTCACTTCTGGCCCGGAGCATGGGTTCCTTCCAGTCTCCACCTGAGCACTGAGCAGATCTTGGGCCTCAGCTATAATCCCAGCAGAAACACCCATCCCAAACAGTTCTGACACAACCAAGATAATAGAAAAGACAGGCTCCAGTCAGAGATAGTGCAGATAGCACCAAGGAGATCCAGATGGCAAAAGGCAAGTGCAAGAACATAAGCATGAGCAACCCAGGGTACTTGGCATCATCAGAACCTACTTCTCCCACATTAGAAAGTCTGGAACTCCCTATATCACCAGGAAAGCAACAGTCAGATCTAAAATCACTTCTAATGATGATGATAGAGGACTATAAGAAGGAAATAAATAACACTATCAAAGAATTTGAGGAGAATATAGGCAAACAGGTAGAAGCCCTTAAAGAGGAAACAGAAAAATCCCTTAAAGAATTATAAGAGAAAATGACCAAACAGGTGAAGGATTGAACAAAACCATTCAGGACATAAAAATGGAAGTAGAACCAATAAAGAAATCACAAAGGGAGACAACTCTGGAGATAGAAAACCTAGGAAAGAAATCAGGAGTCATAGACACAAGCATCACCAACAGAATACAAGAGATAGAAGAGAGAATCTGAGGTGCAGAAGATACCATAGAAAATATTGACACAACTGTCAAAGAAAATGCAAAATGTAAAAAGTTCTTAACACAAAACATCCAGGAGATTCAGGACACAATGAGAAGACCAAACATAAGGATAATAGGAATAGAAGAGAGTGAAGATTCCCAACTTAAAGGGCCAATAAATATTTTCAACAAAATTGTAGAAGAAAACTTCCTTAACCTAAGAAACGAGATGCCCATAATTATATGAGAAGCCTACAGAACACCAAATAGACTAGACCAAAAAAGAAATACCTCCCATCACATAATAATCAAAACACAAAATGCACAAAACAAAGAAAGAATTTTAAAAGCAGTAAGGGAAAAAGGCCAAGTAACATATAAAGGTAGACCCATCAGAATTACATCAGACTTCTCACCAGATACTATAAAAGCCAGAAAATTCTGGACAAGAAAGTAATCCTTTTCTAACAAACCCAAAAGGAGATAACCACACAAACAATGCCTCCACTATTAACAAAAATAACAGGAAGCAACAATCTCCTTTCCTTAATCTCTCTTAACATCAATAGACTCAACTCCCCAATAAAAAGACATAGGCTAATGGACTGGATACACAAAGAGGACCCAGCATTTTGCTGCATATAGGAAACCTACCTCAGCGACAAAGACCGACAAAGATAGCCTTAGACTAAAAGGTTGGAAAACAATTTTTCAAGCAAATGGCCCTAAGAAACAAGCTGAAGTAGGCATTCTAATATTGAATAAAATTGACTTTCAACTTAAAGCTATCAAAAAGCATAAGGAAGGACATTTCTTATTTGTCAAAGGAAAAGTCAACCAACATGAACTCTCAATTCTGAACATCTATACGCCAAATGCAAGAGCACCCACATTCATAAAAGAAACCTTACTAAAGCTCAAAGCACACATTGCACTTCACACAATAATAGTGGGAGACTTCAACACCTGACTCTCAGCAATTGACAGATCATGGAAACAGAAACTAAACAGAGATACAGTGAAACTAACAGAAGTTATGAACCAAATTGACTTAACAGATATCTATAGAACATTTCACCCTAAAACAAAAGAATATACCTTTTTCTCAGCACCTCATGGTACTTCAAAATAGACCATATAATTGACCAAAAAAATTGAAATAATCCCATGCATCCTAACAGATCACCATGGTCTTAGGCTGGTGTTCAGTAAGGACAAAGACAATGAAAAGCCCACATTCACATGGAAACTGAACAACACTCTAGTCATTGATGATCTGGTCAGAGAAGAAATAAAGAAAGAAATTAAAGACTTTTTAGAATTTAGTGAAAATGAAGACACATCATACCAAAACCTATGGGACACAATGAAAGCAGTGCTAAGAGGAAAACTCGTAGCTCTAAGTGCACACAAAAAGAAACTGGAGAGAGCATACACTAGCAGCTTGACAACACATCTGAAAACTCTAGAACAAAAAGAAGCAAATACACCCAAGAGGAGTAGACTGCAGGAAATAGTCAAACTCAGGGCTGAAATCAACCAAATAGAAACAAAAAGAACTATCCAAAGAAACAATAAAACCAGGAGCTGGTTCTTTGAGAAAATCAACAAGATAGATAAACCCTTAGCTAGACTAATCAGAGGGCAGAGAGACAGCATCCAAATTAATAAAATCAGAACTGAAAAGGGTGACATAACAACAGAAACTGAGAAAATTAAAAAGATCATCATATCCTACTACAAAAGCCTACACTCAACAAAATTGGAAAATTTGGATGAAATGGACAATTTTCTAGACAAATACCAGTTACCAATGTTAAATCAGGACCAGATAAACCATCTAAATGGTCCCATAACCCCAAAAGAAATAGAAGCAGTCATTAAAAGTCTCCCTACAAAGAAAAGTCCGGGACCAGACGGTTTTAGTGCAGAATTCTATCAGACCTTCAAGGAAGACCTAATTCCAATTCTTTTCAAACTATTCCACAAAATAGCAACAGAAGGTACACTACCCAATTCATTCTTTGAAGCCACAATTACGCTCATACCTAAACCACACAAAGACCTAACAAAGAAAGAGAACTTCAGACCAATCTCCCTTATGAATATCGATGCAAAATACTCAACAAAATTCCAGTGAACTGAATCCAAGAACACATCAAAATAATTATCCATCACGATCAAGTAGGCTTTATCCCAGGAATGCAGGGTTGGTTCAATATATGGAAATCCATCAATGTAGTCCACTATATAAACAAATTCAAAGAAAAAAGCCACATGATCATATCACTAGATGCTGAGAAAGCATTTGACAAAATTCAACATCCCTTGATGATAAAAGTCTTGGAGAGATCAGGAATTCAAGGTCTATAACTAAACATAGTAAAAGCAAAATATAGCAAATAAGTAGCCAACATCAAACTAAATGGAGAGAAACTTGAAGCAATCCCACTAAAATCAGGGACTAGACAAGGCTGTCCATTCTCCCCCTACCATTCAATATAGTACTGGAAGTCCTAGCCAGAGCAATTAGGCAACACAAGGAGGTCAAAAGGATACAAATTTGAAAGGAAGAAGTCAAAATGACCCCAAAACTTCTACCAGAGAACTCCTAAACCTGATAAACAACTTCAGCAAAGTGGCTGGTTATAAAATCAACTCAAATAAATTAGTAGCCTTCCTCTACATGAAAGATAAACAGACTGAGAAATAAATTAGGGAAATGACACCCTTCACAATAGTTGCAAATAATATAAAATACCTTGGTGTGAATCTAACCAAGCAAGTGAAAAAAGACCTGTATGATAAGAACTTCAAGTCTCTGAAGAAAGAAATCGAAGAAGATCTCAGAAGATGGAAAGATCTCCCATGCTCATGGATTGGCAGGATTAATATAATAAAAATGGCCATCTTGTCAAAAGCAATCTACAGATTCAATGCAATCCCCATTAAAATCCCAACTCAATTCTTCACAGAGTTAGAAAAGAAAATTCTCAAATTCATATGGAATAACAAAAAACCCAGGATAGCGAAAACTATTCTCAACAATAAAAGAACTTCGGGAGGAATCACCATCCCTGACCTCAAGCTGTACTACAGAGCAATAGTGATAAAAACTACCTGGTATTGGTACAGAGACAGGCAGGAAGATCAATGGAATAGAATTGAAGACCCAGAAATGAACCCACACTCCTATGGTCACTTGATCTTTGACAAAGGAGCTAAAACTGTCCAGTGGAAAAAGGACAGCATTTTCAACAAATGGTGCTGGTTCAACTGGAGGACAACATGTAGAAGAATGAAAATTGATCCATTCTTATCCCCTTGTACAAGGCTCAAGTCTAAGTGGATAAAGGACCTCCACATAAAACCAGATACACTGAAACTAATAGAAGAGAAGGTGGGGAAGAGCCTCGAATACTTGGGCACAGGGGAAAAGCTCCTGAACAGAACACCAATAGCATATGCTCTAAGATCAAGAATTGACAAATGAGACTTCATAAAATTGCAAAGTTTCTGTAAAGCAAAGGACACTGTCAATAGGACAAAACGACAACCAACAAGTTGGGAAAAGATCTTTACCAACCTTACATCTGATAGAGGGCTAATATCCAATATATACAAAGAACTCAAGAAATTAGACTCCAGACAACCAAATTACCCTATTAAAAAATGGGGTATAGAGCTTAACAAAGAATTTTCAACGGAAGAAACTCGAATGGCAGAGAAGCACCTAAAGAAATGTTCAGTATCCTTAGTCATCAGGGAAATGCAAATCAAAACAACCCTGAGATTCCATCTCACAGCAGTCAGAATGGCTAAGATTAAAAACTCAGGTGATAGTAGATGCTGGTGAGGGTGTGGAGAAAGAGGAACACTCCATTGTTGGTGGGACTGCAAGATGGTGCAACCACTTTGGAAATCAGTGTGTCGGTTCTTCAGAAAATTGGACATATCATTACCTGAGGATCCAGCTATACCACTCCTAGGCATATACCCAGAAGATGCTAGAACATATAATAAGGACATATGCTCAACTATGTTCATAGCAGCCTTATTTATAATAGCCAGATGCTGGAAAGAACCCAGATGTCCTTCAACTGAGGAATGGATTCAAAAAATGTGGTATATTTACACAATGGAGTATTATTCAGCTATTAAAAACAATGAATTTGAGAGGTTCCTAGGTAAATGGATGGAACTAGAAATTATCATCCTGAGTGAGGTAAGCCAATCACAAAAGAACACACATGGTATTCACTCACTGATTATTGGATATTAGCCCAGAACCTTGAAGTGCCCAAGATGCAACTCACAGGCCACATGAAGCTCATAAAGAAGGAAGACCAAGTGGGGGTGATTCCGTCCTTCTTAGAAAGAGCAACAAAATACTCAAGGGAGCAAATATGGAGACAAAGTGAGGGACAGAAACTGAAGGAGGGGCTGTCTGAAGACCATTCCACCTGCGTATCTATCCCATGTGCAGTCACCAAAGGTAGATGCTGATGTGCAAGTCAGGAAGTGCATGCTGATAAGAGCCTGATATGGATGTCTCCTCAGAGGTCTGCAAGAGTCTGATATATTCAGAGGCAGATGCTCACAACTAGCCATTGAACTGATAATGGGGTTCTCAATGGAGGAGTTAGAGTGAAGACTGAAGGAGCTGAAAGGATTTGTGGCACCATGAGGAGAGCAACAATACCAACCAACCACAGCTCCCAGGGTCTAAATCACCAGCCTGGAAGCACTTAGGGAAGGATCCAGGGCTTCAGCTGTATATGTAAAAGTGGAGGGCCCTGCTGGGCATAGGTGGAAGAAGAGAACCTTGACCTCATGAAGGCTAGACGCCCCAGGGGGTGGGAATTTTGAGGATGGGGAGGTGGGAGTGGGGGGGTAGATAGAGGTTGCATCCACAGAGAAGAAGGAGGAGGGGTGAGGGCATAGGGGGTTCCTGGTGGGTGGGGGATGGGGAAAGGGGACAACATATGAAATGTAAATAAAGCATCCAATAAAAAAATTAAAAAAAAAAGAATTGACATCCAGGGAAGAGAAATCTTCCTGAGAATTCCCTTCTTTTCCCTTTCTAGGTAAAAATGAATCACCCGTGATGTCTGCTGTTAGAAGTTCTAATCCTGATGCTAGCCTCCAGATTTATACTACTCAGACCTTTGATGGGTCATTGATAAGAACATCAAACAGCTAGAGATTGACATCACTAATCTGAAGAAATCCCTCGTTTCGCTGTTTGAAGTGATCTCTAAAAATTGCAAAGGGCTTTATTGGACTTGATTTACTCTTTTACAATAGAAAAGACTGTGTATAGCTCTTGACTGTGTACAACCCTTAAAGAAGCATGTTGCTTTTACATAGACAAGACAGGGTTGGTTAAAGAGAGTATGCAAAAGGTCAGAGAAGGCCCTGGGAAAATACAAAGAGAAAGCTGAGTGCTGGTACAAGAATTGATTTTCAACTTCTCCATGGTTGCCAACCCTACTTCCTCCCATCTTGGGACCATTAATTGGGTTATGTTTGCTTATTTCTTCTGGTCCCTGGGCTTTAAATATGCTGACTAACTTTGTGAAACAACAGATTAGATAATTTGGTAGTAAAACCTACTCAGATACATTATCATAATTTAGCTATGGAGGACCACAAGACTCAAGATGAGGTTGTTACTTTATACAGGATGTTCCCAAAACCCATCTCCACCCAACCTAAAAGAGGGGACTTCTGCCCCTAGATCAAGCAGAGAGGGGCCACCCAGAACCCCCTCTGACTGGCGATCTGAATTCTTGCTTAGGCTTCGAGGCTAAGCACTGCAAGGGAATATAAATAAAAGATAAAAATATCTTTCTGGGTTCCCTGAGGGACAAGCCTGACTGCATAGGGGTTGATGTCAAAAGTATTCCCTCTCCAGGAAAAAGATGGGTATGGCTCTCATGCCTCACTGGACAAAGATAGGAGGACCAGAGCCATTACAAGGTTCTCTTTAATTACTGGAGGTCAGGCCTCTATCCCTACCTTCACAAGATTAGAATTGCGACAGCCCTTCTATACTTAGAGAAGGGAGGAGATGTCAGGGGCAGCCCTGCTTATACACTGAAGGCCTAAAATCAGCTGTAGGCCTAAAATCAGCAATAGGCCTGACATACATGCATGCTAACACAAAATCTTGGGTCTCTGTGGAAAAACACTGAAATAGATGGCTATAAGTTATTGTAAACAGGCAGCTTTTGTGGAAATTTATCAGCCTGAGTAGTCATAGACTTGTGGGAAAATAGGCTGCAGCGGAGAGATCCCAGTGGGAAAAAGTCTAAGGTTCCAAAGGCTGGAGGCTTTGTAGATGACAGGCCCCAATGATATGAGAAAGTCCTTGGTTCCAAAAGGGTTTATTTTCATGGCGATGGTAGATGCATCTGGATGTACTCCCTGAAATTCAGGGCAGATCTGATTTAAATAAGGAGGGAGAAAGGGGGATGATCTGGGGAAGAATGTCTAATTGGCTCTGCCCTCTGGCCTTCATTAGTATGTAAATCTCTCTAGGGCCTGAGGCCTGTAGTCACACCCTCTACCTGTGCACTTCGGGAGGGGCTGTAATGGCCTACGTGATTGAACAATGTAGGTCTATGGAGACTAGACTTCATGTCAGGACCCTGGGTTCTGGGGACATGGCCGAACACCTGCCGTTTCTCCCTTGGTGTCTCAGGGTTCCAGGCCCATGCCTAGCCAAGAACCAAGATACCCTTATGCAGTTCCATATAGATCTTGTAAATAGGTAGCCTTAGCAGATAGTATCAACTTAGATAAGGACAAGTGAATCATAGGCAGAGTTATAGTGACCTGTCCCCTGAACCTTCACACAGGGGATACCCTGTTCTGAAAGATATCTGTATTCCCCCTGAACACCTATGCTCTGGTGTCATCCCCTTCCCCACGTCCTGCCTTTTTGTGTTTATAACCCCTGTGTGAATAAGTAAAAATTACGATTTGATTTAAAAAAAAAGAGAAAAAAGAAAAATAAAATAAACCATAAAGGGAAAGATGAATTAAAAAAAAAAAGTTGAAGGCCAGCCTGGTTTACAGAGCTAGTTCTAGGACATCCAGGCATACCCTCTATCTTGAAAAACAAAAGAAAAACCAAAAAACTAAAACTAAAACTAACTGTGTCTGTAACTGGACCAACCTGTTTCCTGTAAAGCTATCCAAGTAAATCCAAAATGATTTTCTTGTGGTCCTGCAGCCCAAAGGACAGAGGGAACTTAGAGACACTTTAGAGATGTAAGTAGTCTTCGAATTCAATATTAATTTCTTTCAGCTGGGGACAGTGGGTAGGATACAACACTTGTTAAGATATGCAAGTTGTTTCTTTCAATCTCTAACACTAGGGAAAATAAAAACAAAATTAAAACCAAAAAAAAAAAAGAATAAGAAAATGTTTTCTTAATCATTGTACATAATCTGTATAACATTGATTTATTTATTTGGTTTTATCTCTTTGCTCATTTATTTGTTGTGTGACATGTATTCTAGGTAAGCCTTGAATTTTACATGTAGCTAAGGATGACCTTGTGGTTCTGACCTTGCTACTTTTCTCTATAGAGTGTTGAGTAGACACAGGTGTACCCTGTTCAGTTTTGTGGAGTTACATTCCCCTTTTGCTTCATTATTTTTTAATCTGAAAGGGTATTTTTGAATATGTCCTAATAATGTCTTAGACTAGATAACTTTAAGAATTTTTTAGTAGTGATATTAAAACTGTATGCACGACACAGCATACATTTATAAAAAAATAATGTGATAAAATTAACCTTGAATTTTGTTTTAAAGAGGAAAACCAATTAGAATATTAACTAAGTATTAACTGTTATTGAATGGTTATGGTTTTATGTATGTACACAGAATCATAAATATATAGGGTGTCAGGGTATCAGGGAGGGCTTATGTCTCTAAGGATCCAATGTTATTCCTTAATGCAGCCTTTCTTTGATGCCATTTTTGTCTGTTTTGTCTGTTTCTTCTTGTTGGCATTCATGAGGCAAAGGGATATCTTACTTCAATTAAAAGAAAAAAGAAAAAGAACAAAAGAAAAATGGAGTCAATAAATTTGTAGAAAAATGGATGAACTTAGAATGCCTAGTATTAAGGTTGGTCACATAATCTCAGAAAGTAATAAACTGCATCTTTCTCGAAGGCAGAATCTAGCAAATAATACATGTATATATGTAAGCAAATGTGCCTATGAACACAGCATAAAATGAAGACAAAAGAACAAGCAAGAGTAAATATTAAGGGATGAGGGAGGAGTGAATCTAGGTAAAGGGCATGAGTTGTGAAGGAGAACATGAAATTAATTGTTTTTCTAATTCTATCACAGATTTTGTTTTCATTTTTGGATAGGGCATATAATATATTCTATACTAAAAGTTGAAAATTTAATGTGAAGCTCCATAGCTTTCTTTTCAAATGTCATTTCTAATTCTATGCAAGTTCATTAAGTACTATAGATCTTAGGCCTGGTTAATTTTGATGTGTGATGTTTTTATTTATTTGCTAGTTTTTAACAATAAAGGTTATAATAAGATAAGTAGTAAATAGTAGAAAAATAAGTTTAGACCTTAGTCAGGAGCCCCATTTTTCTGTAGGTTGAAGCACTTAATCTTTTTTTTTGAAGTCAGAAGTCCTGACTTTTTTCTTATGCTAGCTTTGTCAGTGTGATACATGAGTCTCACAAAACTCAGTGAGCTTTATTATGTCCTTTTCAAATGGACTGACTTCCAAGTGAGTGTATCTGATTTAAAAGCCATACATGCAAATAAATTGTTAAAAGGTTATAAACAAATATTAATAGGGAGAAAGAAATATTTAGGACTCAGTTTTTGTTCATATTTAGAGGGCATTTTGGGTTCAAGAAGGAAAAATAGTCTTTGAATATCTTCTTATGAAAAACAGAGAATATTCAGAGTGTATGAGACACTGTATGGTTATTCAGGTTCTAAACAATCAATACATGTTGGAGTGTGAGTATGTAAACATTTAAACAAATTGCTACTACCTTTAGCTTATTTTGTCAATATGTAAGATACAACTAATATTTTACTAATATTTACTAAATGTTAATCTAGTAAGCTGTAGGGAGATACTTTTTTAATCTTGAAGTGGAAAATGTAGGAAACCAAGAACACCATATGGTGCTGTGCACAAATTTTCAAAATGTTTGCAGAGCTGTGGATTGCTTTCCTGATCAATGCTGTCATCAAATTTTACAGTCAAAATTACTTACAAAGTCTTGTGCAAATAATTTTTATAGTCTGTCACATACTGTAGTACACTGAACAGTCAATTCTAATAGCCTAATTTCTGAGGAGCAGAACAGTCATAGCTGTAGAATTGGCTTATAAATCACTTGGGTATGGCTGAGAGAACTCACTATTTGGTCTACTTCCATCAGTGAAGATTATGGATGTACATCATAGATTTTTATGCAAATCAGGGACATCTATAGTCACATAAATTTCAATGTGTTTTGATTCATCTTAGTTAAAATGACAGGATCATCCTATTGGCCTCAAGCAAACTATAGAAACAGGGTACGTGAGACATATCTTTAGACTATTAAAGAGATACTATAGATCTGTTTTTTTAAATTTGATATTTGTAAAGAAGAGTTAATTATCAATAGAAATAAAGTTATATTTGAAGCTAACCATAGTAGCACCACACTTGCAAATCTCAGTATTCAGAAGATGGAGGCAGGAGGACCAAGAATTTGAGGTCAGTTACATAGAGAGTTTGAGGCTAGCTTGGGCTACATGATACTCTGTCTCAAAAGGGAAAACAAAATAAAAAAAGAAGGAATTCATATTAGGCTTATATTTCTGTAGATATATAAACTCAGTATTTGGCAACTGATAAGAAGCTGGAGTGGTTGTGATTCCTACCATACTTCCTTCTGTTACCAGTTACTTAAACTCCTTCTGGTTAAACACTGGGGGTTACAGTGCCTTTAGTGTGACTGGTGATGTTGGACACTGATGATCCCAGAGCTGCAGGCAGAAGTAGGTGCAGCTCTCTCTTACATTCATGAATAGGAGTTATTTTTCTTTGCTAAACTTAGTGTTGGTAAGGAAAAGGAGAAGTTGTCCCTGTGCCTTCTCATTCACTGTTGGGAAAAAAAATGATTTAGCACTGTGAAAAACACTTTGAAACTTCTCAAAAAGATAACAGTAGAATTGCTACTCTGGTGTATAGCCCAGAGAATAGACAACAGCTACTCAGTACTCATCTAAGTATATATGCATATGTGTTTATAATAGCAATAATCATGATACCTTAAAAATTGAAAACTGGCTGTGTGTCCATCAATAGAAAAAATGGATAAACAAATTGTACAATATAGACACAGTAGGGTTTTATCCACCCATAGAGGAATGAAGAATGAATTAGGTTACAGCTTGGCTGCACCTTTTGGACTGGGATATTGTATTAAGTAAAACATGTATACAAAAATCTCACATAGTGTGTGACATTTGTATGTGATCAGATTTGTGTGAACTACAGACAAATCACTGAGGGTCAGACAGTACACACTGATGAAACTAAAGACCTGGAAGAAGCAAAGAATGGGAGAAATTGTTTAATGGGAAAAATGACATCACTTGAATGATGGAAATGTTTTGGAAGTAGTAAAGGAGGTGACTCCACAAAGCGAACGCACTAAAGGCTTCATTTGAACTGTTCCCCTAAAATGATTAGTGTAATAGTACATGATTTTTTCCTTCCACTACCATTCCTTACCCAATAAACATTTATTGATGATTAGATATTGGACTAGATCTAGAGATTCAAAGCCAGACTGTCTTCAAGAAACTTATTAAAATGGATAGTGTTACACTGAAGTGTGTTAAGTGCTAAAAGAAGTCATCAAGTGATTGCTTCTATTATGAAACAGTCATTGGCATAAACTAAGAAGGTAAGTTTCACCATGTGTTCTTAAGTCATTTACTATACAAATGATAAATATCTATGAGGTTAACACAGTTGTGAAATTGATTGAAATTTGTAAGAGTAGTAAAGAGATTTTTCTGGAAACATGCAGAAAACATATTGGAGTTCATATTGGTGTCAAAAAAGCAATGGGTGTAAGCAATGGAGGGAACTTTGGGGTCAAAGGGAGCATTAGAGACTCAGACATATTCATGTAGTTACATGTTATGGAAGCTAAAGATATGACTAGTATAATAATATTTTGGGTAAATTTTGCTTTTCATTCTTTTAATTGGAAATAATTTTACCTTGAACCAAAAGATGCTTTATAAACTTCACACATCGATCTTCATTTTGTTCTCTGAGACTACATAGAGCAGATCTAATCTCCCTAGTAAAGAATCTACAGTAGCTATCTGAAGATAACCTTGATTTATTTCCCATCACGATTCTTACATTTACAGGAAACTGTATTATTGAAGATGTTTTCACATGGCCCAATGTTGAGATCTTTTTGTTAACATCAAGAGTCCTTTTACCTTAAAGGACTTCATTCTGTCAGGGGACCTTTGAGGAAACAAATAGCAAATATACTATATATTCTGATGTCAGCTTAATCATCCTCATCCTCATCATGTTTTAGATCTATTAAGTTTCAATGTTGGTTAATCTTTAGCCACTGAGATGAGTCTTCTATCTTTTAATAATGTGTCTCACTCTCAGTTTATAGTCAAGTGACAGAATATTTTAAATTTTCATTTAGACTTTTGTTCATGGAGAAGTTTGAACACTATTGGAATCATTATCAGTGAAGAGATATATTTATTCATTGGAGTTTTTTCTTTTAAAACTCACATGAAATGGCTGTCTCATGATTATTACCACTTAAATGAAGAAACTTTTAGTAGATTAACAAATCTATCTAAGTTTGAAAAGTCAAAGGTCAAAGGAGGGAGAAATAGGGTCAGGTTCTACAGCTGGTCTGTTTCAATGTACTAGTTCAGTCTGTGTTCTTTACCTTTCAAGTATATACATGTTATCTTATCAAATTTTGATGTTATTTTGTTGTCTGTTTTTTGTTTGCTTTTCTGTTTTTATTTATTTACAATCTAGCTGTTGCCTCCCTCCCTGTCCCCTCTCCCACAGTTCCTCTTCCTATTTCACCTACCCCTTGCCTCCAAGAGAATGTTCTTCCCCTCTTCTCGGGCTTCAAATCTCTCAAGGGTTAGGTGCATCTTCTTTCACTGAGGCCAGACCAGGCAGTCCTCTGCTGTGTATATGTCAGGGGCCATGGAGCAGCTCCTGTATGTTGCCTGGTTGGTGGCTCAGTGTCTGGGATCTCTCTGGGGTTTAGGTTACTTGAGACTGCTTTTCTTCCTATGAAGTTATCCTCTTCCTCAGCTTCTTCCAGCCTTTCTGTACTTCAACCACAGGGGTCTCTGTCTTCTGTCCATTGGTTGGGTGTAAGTATCTGCATCTGCCTCAGTCAGCTGCTTTCTGGGCCTCTCAGAGGACATCTATCCTAGGCTCCTGTCTGTAAGCACACAATAGCATCATAGTGTCAGGCCTTGGAGCCTCCACTTGGGCTGGATTCTAATTTGGGATACTCACTGGACCTCCTTTCTCTCAGTTTCTTTTCCATTTTCATCCCTGCAGTTCTTTTAGACAGGAACAATTCTGGGTCAGAAATTTTGTGTGTTGGTAACCCCATCCCTCTTCTTGAGGCCCTATCTTCTACTGGAGGTAGACTCTTCGAGTTCCCTCTCCACACTGTTGGGCATTTAAATTGTGTCATTTAGGACTTTATACTAGTCACTAATGAAGAAATTGAAATTTACATTATGAAGTATGGAATCTGTAATTAGATTTTCAGATGTGGTTAATGCTTATTCATTTATTGAACCTACTTGTTCATCTCATTTGAAAAGTGTCTTAAGTTGTTTGAAAAATCTTTTAAAATGAAGTTAGTAGGAATTGCCTAACAGTAAAACCTATTTGTCATGTAGAGACACTGTTTTATTATTTACATTTTCAAAAACCATGCTTGATAATCCAGACTAGTGTTGTTCCAGGGATCACCATAAACCACATGATATAGAATTTCGAGACTTCTCATCATCCCCATCTTTGAAAATGTATTTGTTCATTTTATGCATGAGATTCAAATTTATTTCAAAAAAAATCAATGTTATTTGCTGCTTAAATCTTCTTTGGAAATCAAATATAAATATTATTTTCAGGAGGGTGAAAAAAACACTTGGCTGTACCTGCATGTGAGCACCATTGTGGTTTTTATAGTCTAAGGTAATTATCTTTCAGGAATGAAATAGAAACTACATTTCAAGCTTATTCTTTCAGAGGCTTTGACTAGGACAATAAATCCTTTTTACAAACAGAAGGAAACAATTGTCTATGGAGTTTGATTCCATTCTAGCCCTTCCGGCACTTTCTCAGGTGTTTGTTGACATTTAAAATTTCCTTAGAGAGGAAAAGCTTTTTATTTTATAAATAGAATTAGGTTTGCCTTGGTTTTGGGGAAGCAGTAGATAATTGGTGTTGAAATATATATTGACAAGCTTTTATTTCCTGTTGCAGACTTAGATACTGGAGTAAGCAGTGGTGTTTGGAAGGTAAGGGGTGAGATGGTCAAGGGCATGACAAGAAGGTGGGATTTCAATAAAGGGCAGAAAGAGGGACTGACAACAACTAAGAAAAATATTAGCAGGGAGAAACTGAGGACTCGTGTGATAAGGTGATGAACTCTGACTACTCCTGATTTGTTAGTGGATCAGGCTAGACCACAGAGTGGTTACAATTAAGGATGTGAAGACAGACAGGGGAAATATTTCTTCTTTTTCCTCATCTTCTGAATGCTCATGTTCTGCACTCTTTTGGCTAGCTTTCTTCTCTTTCTTATTGTTAGCCTCTGCCTTGTAAAATTCCCAAAAGCAGAAAGCAAATGCAAGACCCCTCATCTATTTGGCCATATAATTTTTATCTTAGGTTCTACTTTAACTTTTGTTTCATAGTAATGCTTTTCCTATTGTGATTAGTTACTGGCAACAGGCTGGTTGACTATTTAAATTCATGTTTATATTGAGAAGGTTAGTGAAGTGGAATAGCCTCATAATTCAATTTTTATTCTGAATTCATAATTCTTAGGTCTCACCAAACTCAAATCCTTAAAAGATCGTGTTTATTGTAAAAGCATTACATATTGGAAATTATAATAGCATTTTAAAATTATTTTATTGTATTCTTATGTTGCTATAATGACTAATACTTTAAATATAAATAAATTTCTAATTTTATAGATAAAAAATAGAATCCAGATTGCAGGATGTTACCATACTATAGATACTGACTATTTCCAGTAAAGAATTCTTTAGTATTTATAGATTAGTGTTGAATATTATGTGTGATCTTGGTCCAAGGCAAAAATGTAGACATTTCCAGCAATCAATAAATGGAAAAAAACTGCTGAGAGTGATCAAGCTTTTTAATGTTGGATTACTGTAATTAGTTTGTATGAAAATTCAATTTCCTATACTTTCAATATGTTAGTTTCTTTTAGTTAAATTTATTGGATTGTCAGAATATTTTATCTAAATAGTGCTCATAGTCTTTTGATAGCAGCAGGTGGCTAATCTTTAATTTTTCTTCTCAGACTCCCTAAGACAGGAGTTAATTAGAACAAAAAATTCCATTTATCTCCTTGCATGCTTTTTATTCTTCCTTTCCTCTCAACTGGGCTCTCCACTGTACCTCACATTTTATATTATTTTTTTCTCCTTGATGTGATAAAATGCCTTGCAGAAACAATGGGAGGGAGAATTTATTTTGGCTTATGCTTTCAGGGACTGCAGTTCACCCTGGTGGGTTAGGCATGGTATTGTGGTGCTGTTCAAGGTGGCAGGAAATTGTGGTTTAATCACAACATAGTAGACCAGGAAGAAGACTGGAGTTAGGAACTGGAAATAACTTTCAAGGCCTGCCTTAGTGTCCTCTTATCCGCAAGTTATATATCAATAACTTCCCAAACAGTGCCACAAGCTGCAAAGCTACTGAACTGCTGTTTCACACTATCTTATGAGAAGCAAAGTATTTTTATTGGTTTCATCACTTAAATAAGATGTAAGCCTGGAACTCTTCTTTGCTTTGCTGTTTGTCAGAAATTAACTCAGCTCTAAAGCTTTGATGCTGGAAGAACAGCAGGCCTCAGAGGCAAGTGGGTTCTCTCCCTTCCCCTCCATATTCTCGCCTCTGATGTCAGCCCTTCTCAGGTTGGTTACTAAACAAACTTGTTCCCTCTGCAATAGACCCACTCCCTCATCTTTTTTTTCTTCTTATAGGTACCGCATTTTAGAAACCATTACAGAGTATTGTCTTCCATTTGTTTGCTTAAATGTGTGTAAATTTACCAGAAAGAAATCGGTACATTTCTATAATGAAAATTTTTGACTAGCTGAACTTAAATGGGTAATTATGTTTTGTGTTAAAAAAACCCAGCAGAACAGAACAAAATAAAAAAAGAGAAAATGAAAAATTTCTTTATATTTTTCTTAAAGTAAAATTTTGTTCGTCAGATATTTTATATTAATAAAAGATCTTTCAGGAGCAATAAAAAGTAAGCTTATCCATCTTCTCCTCCTATCTCCAGTACTCCCAATTTATGATATAAATCAAAATCAGTGTCCACAACTGAATGAATTGGTAGGATGCCAAGAAGGAAAAATTTTTAATCATCTCCAATCTTGATCAGTAGTTTCTGGATTTAACATAATCATGTTAAATGTCATTTAAATATATAATGTCACAAATAGCATCTGGAGGCTCCATTAAATCCCTTGCTTCCTTAGCCCAGAATAAGGACATTATTAAAACAAAAATACTTTTGCTATATGGGAAAATAGACATTGCTTTTTTCTGCTTCAGTTTCTATGAGCTCATAACTGTCCACTGCTCACATGCTACCCAGCCCCCATCTTCTTTTAGATTCAGCTGCTCCATGATCATGGAAACACATCTTTGGCAAACTAAAGAGAGACCATGGATTGAAATCCCAGAACTTTAAGTATAAGTTGGTGAAATGTATCAACATTGATAGTTTTACTAAATTCATGAGATTTATTTTTTTCTGTGTTTCCTGTAATATGCAAGACTCCAATACAAACCATAATGTATACTTTTTGTGAATCGTGCCACACACAGTAACTTCTAGAGTATATCCCATAAATTTCTTAATATAATTTCTTGAATGTCTGAATCCTTTCTCTCTAGTCTAGATAGCTGTACAATTTCTAAAGGTGGGTCTTCTGAGGGTTGTGTGAAACAGTTTGGAGATTAGAAAACAGGCGAAAGCAGCACTCCACAGTCTCTGTTCTGTTATCTCATGGTTAATTTTATTTAAAAAAAATACAACATATAATCACTGGAAGTGACTATTTTCCTTGTAATATTTTTAATACTATTTTGTTAAGGATTTTACTACTATAGACCTTAAAAGTTGTTTTTTAATTTAAAATGTTTAAGAGGCACTGCATACCTGGAGAACTGCTGGCCTCAGAATCAGGTGGGCAACCTTTACTCACTTTCCTGTTCTCCAATTCCAATTCCTCAGTTTTACCCCTAGACCCCATGGGGCTAACATGACTCCCTCCTGTAGAGTAGAGAATCAGAAAGACTATTAAAAGACCAAATCTATGAATAATAGGAACAGAGGAAGGGGAAGAAATTTGGGTCAAAATCATACAAAAATTCTCAAAAATCTAAAAAAAAATTTTCCTTAATCTAAAGAAAGGTGTGCCTATCAAGACACAGGAAGCATAAAGACACTAAACAGACTGGAGTAGAAAAGACTGCCTCCATGGCACATAATAATCAAAACACAAAAATACACAGAACGAAGATAATATTAAAAGCTGTAAGGGAAAAGAACAAGTAACATAAAAAGTCAGACCTAGTAGAATAGCACATGGTTTTTCAATGGAGACTCTAAGAGCCACAAGACTTTGGATGGGTGTTTTAGATTCTGAAAGGTCACAGATGCCTGCCTTGGACACTTTCTAGAAAAACTTTCAATCATAATTTATCATGATATAACAAAATTTAAGCAGTATCTATCTACAAATTCAAATCTACAGAAGAGAGTAGGAGGATAACTTTAACCCGAGAGGTTAACTACACTCAAGAAAACACAAAGAAAACAAAACAAAACCCCCCAAAACCCTCAGGTCAACAAATCAAAAAAAAATCATCACAACAAAATAAAGGGTATCAAAATACTATTTATTGGTAACTTTACTAATCAGTCATCTCAATCTCCCCAAAAGGACACAGACAAAAATTTGCATATGAAAACAAGATCCATTTTTCTGCTGCATCCTAGAAACACACCTTAGTATCAAGAACAGACATCACCTCATGGTAAAAACCTGGAAAAATATAGTCCAAGTAAATGGACCTAAGAAGCAAACTGGTGTAGCCATATTAATTGCTAACAAAATAGATTTCAAACCAAAACTAATCAGAAGGGACAGATAAGGAAACTGTATACTCATCAAAAGAAAAAATTTACCAAGAGAATATGGCAAATCTAAATTCAGCAAGCAATAGGACATACACATTCATAAAAGAAACACTACTACAGTCAAAATTATACATTGACCCTCACACAAAATTAGTGGCTGACTTCAATACCCTACTCTTGCCCATAGATAGAACATCCAGACAAAAATTAAACAAAGAAATACTAGAGCTAAATGGCACCATAAACCAAATGGAACTAATAGATATTTATAGAACATTTCACCACAACACAAAAGAATATACCTTCTTCTCAGGAACTTTCTCCAAAATTGACCATATACTTGGACACTAAACAAGTCTCAACAAATACAAGAAAATTTAAATAACATCCTGCTTCCTCTTTGACCACAATGGATCAAGGATGGATGTCAATAGTAATAGAAACAAAAGAAACTTTGCAAACTTATGGAAACTGAACAACAGACTACTGAATCAAAAGTGGGTCAAGATGTAAATAAAGAGAAATTAAAAATGTTTTTTAATTGAATGAAATGGAAATGCAGCAGACCTAAATTTATGGCACACAATGTGGGGGATTCAGAGAGGCAAGTTTACAGCCTTGAGTACCCACATAAAAATATTGGAGAAATCTCATATTAGTAACTTAACAGCACACCTGAAACCTCAAGAACAAAAGAAAAAGTAACTGCCAAAAAAGAGTAGATGAAAAGAAATAGTTAAACTCAGGGATGAAATAAATCAAATTAGAAAAACAATTACAAAGAATCAATAAAAAAAAAAAGAGTTGGTTCTTTGACAAACCCTTATCTAATTTAACTAAAAGGCAGAGAGAAAATCCAAATTAACAAAATTAGAGGTGAAGGTGGGGAACATAGTAACAGACACCAAGTAAATCCAGAGAATCATAAAAGCATACTTTAAAAACCTCTACTCCACCAAATTGGAAAAATCTAAAGAAGTGGGTTGTTAGGAGACAGATTCCTGAGCAGAGCTATCTCAGGAACTGTTGTGCCAGGAAGCGTTCATTAGTCCAAAAAGACCACCCAGGAGCTGACTCTGATGTAGATGTAATAGCACTAGGTTTTTTCATTTACAAGCTAGAGCTTGGGCCACACTATCATCACTGAGGCAGGACAGGAGGGTGAAGCTCTCAGCAGGACAAGGCTTTATAGGAAATTGAGATTAAGCAAGGGGATTTCAGCCTGACAAGCATTTGATTGTGTGACTATTGTAAGCCGACAGGTGAGTGCTCTGAGCAAAACCAGGAACAATCACAAATGGTTTGAAAGTACATCTGAAACAATCAGACTAATCTTTGATTGACTGTTGTTAGGAAGTAGCTAAGGAGTAACTCTGGGGTATGGGTCAAGCACAAGCCATGGGGTCTTGGGTGCAGCTTGGGTTCAGCTGTAGGTCAAGTTCTCAGGCTCTTTTTCTTTTAAGATGGAATCCTGTCCCAGGATGGAGTAGTTTGGCCTCTCAGAACAAGTTTGATCTTGCTGGCAGGGCCAAAACTGGGTTCATGCTTCCAGGCTCCAGAAACAATGCCTATCCTGTTTTTTTAGGTGTTTCATATTTTTGTCTGTTAATCGGTAAAGAATGTAAAAAGGGAAGTTGCTGACTATCTAAACTAACACCAAGTTGCCTGTCTTGACTTAATTGACTATGTGCAGCTTGCCCATCCTTTGTTTCCTTATTATTTTAAATTCCAGACCAGAGCCCTGGAGGGAACCTGACTGGAAAAGCTGAATCAAGGATCTTGAAACCAGGTGTTTTAGTCAGGATTTTTATTCCTGCACAAACATCATGACCAAGAAGCAAGTTGGGGAGAAAAGAGTTTATTCAGCTTACACATCCACGTTGCTGTTCATCACCAAAGGAAGTCAGGACTAGAACTCAAGCAGATTAGGAAGCAGGAGCTGATGCAGAGGCCATGGAGGGATGTTACTTACTGGCTTGCTTCCCCTGGCTTGTTCAGCTTCCTTTTTATAGAAGCCAAGACTACCAGCCCAGGGATTGGACTGCCCACAATGGGCCCTCCCTGCTTGATCACTAATTGAGAAAATGTCTTACAGCTGGATCTCATGGAGGCGTTTTCTCAACTGAAGCTCCTTTCTCTGAGATAACTCCAGCTTGTGTCAAGTTGACACAAAACCAGCCAGTACACCAGATGATAAGGCTCAGTCACCAATGTTAAGATTAACCCTTTATGTCAAAGTATGATTGGCTAATGTAACAGCCCACCGTGCTCTCCCTGCCATTGTGTTCCCATGGTATAAAAATGTATGATCTCCTTTCAGAGTAGTGGTTCAGATCCTGAACTAGCCGCCTTCTTTTACATGCTTTCATTTTTACACTACTGTCTCTTTTCTCTGAAGTGAGTTTTCTCAGCTTCCAACCAGAACCCAAGAGATAATTTTCTGGATATATACCTCCTACCAAAGTTAACTTAAAATCATATAAACAACTTAAACCTATAACCCCTAGTGAAATAGAAACAGTAATTAAAATTCTTCAAACACCTCCCTCCCCCCCAAATTCCAATGAATAATAAAAGCAAAAGCAAGCGAGCAAGCAAGCAAGCAAGCAAGCAAGCAAGCAAGCAAGTAAGCAAGCAAGCAAGCAAGAGAGCAAGCAAGCAAGCAAGCAAGCAAGCAAGCAAGCAAGCAAGCAAGCAACAGATTGGGACATAACTTTTACGCAGAATTGTATCAGACTTTCAAAAAATTAATGTCAATACTACTTAAATTACTCCTCAAAATAAAAACAGAAGAAACATTGCCCAATCCTTTTTATCAGGAGGCAATTTCCCTGACACCTAAACCACAAAAAACCTAACAAAGAAAATCACAGACCAACTTTCTTTCTTTCTTTCTTTCTTTCTTTCTTTCTTTCTTTCTTTCTTTCTTTCTTTCTTTCCCTTCCTTCCTTCCTTCCTTCCTTCCTTCCTTCCTTCCTTCCTTCCTTCTTCCATTCATTTTCCTTCAGTCCTTATTTCCTTCATCTTTTAACCTTACAGGGCTTTTGCTTATATGTTATGGTTTTTGGTCTGTGTTTTCATTGGATTTCAGTGTGTGGTAATGTGTGTGAGTGTGTGTGTGTGTGTCTGTGTATGTGTGTCTGTGTCCACATGTGTTTCTTGTGCTTTTCTTTGACTCTTTTCTTCTGATATTTGTTTATTTTGTCCTATACTAATTTGCCGGTTTTCACTTTACCTTATTTTAATATTTTTATATATCTGTTTGCTTTGTAAGCAAGGGTGTGGATTTGTGTAGAAGAAGAGGTAGGAAAAGTCTGGAAGGAATTGGAGGAGGTAGAAATTACTATCAAGATATTTGTGTGAAAAAATATTTCCAATAAAAGAAAAAGTCAGTGTCAGTCAAAAAATGTTTCTTTCCCCTTTTCTGTTTTATGGATTTTAGGAAGTAGCTATTTTTAAGGTACTTTGGAAGTGAATAGAAGAAAGTGCCTGAGGCCAAGGTAAGTGTCCTGGGGCTCTGTCTGCACAAGCAGATCCTAGTAAGGTTTGAAGGTTGAAGGGATCAATGATTCTCCTATCTGTAGTACAATGATACCTAGTCCCAGTGTGTGTGTGTGTGTGTGTGTGTGTGTGTGTATGTGTATGTGTATTTCTTCTTGAAACTCTGCTACATTGTTCTAGTACCTGCATTTAAAACACAAACCTATACAAATAATAGATACATTGAAACACCTTTGACAATGAACATTTTATACATTTCAGAATATGCTTTTAGACTATTACTTACAAAAACATTGTTTATTTTGGGGTATGGACATTTTAAAAAATATTGGTTTCATCTAATATTTTATAAAACAATAGCCATCAACAGATGCAAAAGTTGATTTTATGTCTTCTTTTTTCCCCAGCATTATATACTCTCTAAAACTATTTCTGTTAATGTGACCTGTACAAAACATGGAGTAATAGTGGCGAGCAGTGTCTGGTTACTGTGAAACCAAAGTGAGCACATCTACTCCTTCTCACCTTCTAACTGATGCTTTGAAGCTGTCTTCTGTTTTTATCTGCCCACTTGTCTTTTATGTACCACGTAGGTGTTAAAACAGTATTGTTTTGAGTTAAGCTAATTATTCACATAATTTTTTGTCATTTCTTTGGGCTTCAAAACTTCTCGGATTTGATGAAAATAAACTTTAATTTGAATATAGCCAAGCTGATTTTACTTTTAGCTTCTCCTTAGATCCTTTTGACTCTTCTGTATGAGGCAAGAAGGTAAAATCTTGGGCCACATACTTCACCACTGAGCTTTTTAATTTCCTTTGAATAATCTTTCTTATAATTTATGATATTAAATAAATTTTTCTTTAACGAGTTTGTTCTTTTTTTATTTATTATACTTTTATTTCACATAAGACTATTTAACCATTTTCACAAGCCCAACTTTGTAAAGCAAACCTGTAACTGCTTATTCATAGATTACATTTCCCTTTCAGGTAGTACGGTCAGAGAGAAATAAAGACAATGTTCTGTTAATCAAGAAATTTGAAGTTGGGGAGAAGAGCAAGAAATTAACAGCTTCAGGATACATTTTTTTCCTTAATAGGAATTCCCTGAGATCAGAGAATTTAATTTCTATTGTAACCATTCTCTCCTGCCTCTTAGTTATTGTTTCCCTTTGATCTCCAGCTTTTCCGATTCTGCATGGGACTGCATGGGATCTAGAAGAAGGACGCTAGAGGGCAGTAAAAGTGTATATTATGGATGCTAGGACTCTGGCTTTTCAGAGGTGGTTCTGAGCCAAACTCTAGCTTTGTTGTGACTGATTTCTACTGTGCCTGGTTCTTAAATTAATCCATGCTTTGGTTCAGGAGCCCCCTGTGCAGTGGGAGCACGACTCTGTGGATGGTGAATACTGCCAGAGAGTGCTACAAGCAAGTTAAGCCTTGTTTGGGTCTTGTAGTGTGAACTTATTTGTATATTTCAGTAAAGACTGAGAGCTGTTTGGATTACGAGCCATTTTTTAACTATTATTTTGTAGTGTTTTCAGACTTTCTATGATAATGTACATGAGCAAAATTGCATCAATAAAAACAATCAATAGGATAAAACTTAAAAAAATGTATTGTTTCTTTTTGGTGGAATGAGTTTTCTTGAATTTATTAATAATGTGTTTACATGAAAGAGTGGAAAACAAGAAAGTCATGGAAAGAACAGATCAGGGTCTCTGGTGGTCTATATTTCTCTCTTTAAACCGCAACTATCCTATTGTATGTTACTTATTGACATTGAGAGCCTCACTCAGAGCATATGCCCCAGGCATGTATGAGGTGACAGGAACCAATAGACTGGCATCTTTACAGACAGTGGCTCCCTTCACTGTTTATTCAATCTCAATTTAATGAGACAAGTAGTCATTATGTGCACCAGGAAAGATAATTGTGATGTCTAGAATTTATGTAGAATTATACAAACTAGCGATCAAAAACTAGGCCAGTACCATGGTTGAATTGTGTCCAATTTTATTGCTTCTAAGCAGTCAAGTTTACAGCAAATTATTAAAAAATTGTGCTCATTATAGGGACAAAAGGGATGTAAAGCAATCTAATGGGCTGCATTTTCCTACAGTGTTGATTAGGGATGGTGAACAATTATCCGCAAAGAAACTTGAGCTATTCCAAGTGTCAGTGGAGAGGAAAACGGACAGATGAACCCCAGGGACAGGATCCCATGTGGATATTTTGGGAGCAAAGCTCTGTCTTATGTGGGTTCATATTCAGAAAAGCCTTGTGAACTTTGACATTTTTCTGAAACCAGGCTCTGAAGGACTTTCTGCCTGGAAGATGCATCCTAGACCTGGAATTTTCTCTGTTGATTTTTCTGGGAAGGGGAGAGCTCAGTGAGACAAGGAACTCTATCTGGGGCAAGGTAGCATGGTGTGCTTCAAGCGAGCACTTAATACAGATTCTCAGAAGTTAATTCTATAGGTCATCCTGTGCAGCATAGATCCTAAGAAAATTATAATCCAAGCTGACTTTTGCAGACCTACCTTGTCATTTGTCACTTGTAAGATGTATAAACAAGAAATCAAATACTTTAAGTGTTTCAAAGAATTAGTGACTTTCAAAAGACTACTATCTTTTTTTTTGCCAACTTTTTAAAGCATCATCTGTGTGCACACACTGGGGAAGTGCTAGTGTGTTTCTTTCATTTAGGAGAGCTAGAAATGCGGGACTGGAAATGTCACTTAAGAAACAGATTGGGGATAAATATTGGACTTGAAATCAGTGTAAACTAGCTCACATCCAAGCATTTAAAAGCTGTCCACAGACAATAAGCTGTTCCCTATGATTTCCCAAAACTGCCTTGGAAGAACCACATTGTCTAGGATTTCTAATTATCTGTTCAAGTCCTTTGCCAATATTTCACAGTGAGTAGAATTCTCCTATGTATTTCTGTTAGTGGGGAGACAGCCTTTCTGTTTGGCTAATTAAACCTACAGTCTGGAAAAGTTTTCACTGTTTTAAGTTTTGTGTTCAGTCTTTCTCCATGCTTACTAGCCCACATTGTAATATGGGTCAGCAGAATAAACTATTAACAGAAAAATAACTCTAGGGTATGAGGAAAATGAAGGTACTGGCAGATGTTCCCCAGGACCAAAGTTCACATTTTCACCCATGCAGTCTGTGAATACACAGCGAAAATTACCTGTGGGCCACAGTGTTCCAAATGGGGGGATTATCCTGGATTATCTGCCTGGGTTCAAGCTAATCATGTAAACCCTTGAAAAGTAGAAAACCTTCTCTGGCTGCAAGCAGGAGATTGTATACAGTTTTTTTCCCCCAAACCAGGGCAGAGTAGATTTTCAGGATAGATAGAGCTGACAGGAGGATGAAGGTTAGAGTGTAGTCCCATCCTTGCTGAGTTTGGAGAGCAGTCCAATCCTTCCTGACTGGCACTGCAGATGCTTTACTGTATGGCCTGGTGAGCAGGGAGTTGATACTAATTAGGTACACTAAATTTGGGTCTGTTCCAGCACATGAAGTTTGTCCAAATGCTTTGGGTCCTAGTGAGACTCAGGAGTAGTGAGTAGTGCAGAATCAGACACTGAGTAGACAAAACAAAGAGAGACACTTTTGGTTGCTGATAATGTTTATCTTCTTAGGTTTTTACCAGGTTAGAGAGTATTAGGTTTGTTAGCTCATTACCTTTTAAAAACTTTATTTGTTTACTTACTTACTTACTTACTTATTTATTATTGGCACCTCATATTGGTAGTGAGCTAAGTATGATAGATAACTTAGCTGTAGGTTTTTTGGTAGACATTACTTATTGATAAGCAGTTTTTGATATTAGGATTTATATTCTTCAGTGAAAATTTAGAATATTCAGTGAACATTATCTTTCAATGTAGGAAGTGAAGTCCATTTTCTTAGGCTGCTGAAATAAAAATTCTGATCTAAGCAGAAAATATTAATACTTGAATAAAGATTGTATTTTCTAAGGAGGTGAATGAGATGCACAATCTTTCTCACCAGGTAACAAGACCTATTTAAGTCTCCATGAACTATATGTTACTTTATTAGTTTCTTTCAAAGTACATGTTGGTACAGCTCAGACAAAACATGCATTACTTTAAGAAATACCCTCTGCTTCTAATTTTCAAAGCATATGAGTAAAGGCCTTGCTAGTTGGTGTGAGAAAAAACACAGCATTGAGCTTCCAAGTAGGCAGAAGTACAGCAGCCTGCAGAATTCTCTCATGTGGCCACACTTGTATCTTAATCCTGGGGGAAGCAAAATCTTTCTTCAATTAGCTTTGCCCTGAATAGAAGGCTCACTGTTTCGCTCCAGCTGGTGTTCTTGTGGCATGTAATGATGCTTTAACCATTGCTTTCCTTTCATTCCAGTTCTAAATCATGTCCTAGATTTTGGAGGAGAACACCTAGTGTGATCACCAATGATTGCAGAGTATTCTCCAAACCGGGCTGTCACCGGAGTCATCAAAGTACCCATGGCTGAAGCCAACAGTTGCAGAGAGGAAATCAAAGGCATATCTTCCTTTTGTTTTTGTGCAGTCAGTTAAAATACAAGGGTCCAACTTGGTTCTTAACCCCAAATAGCTTAGAAATATATTAAACTATGAACTTGATGTGGTCTATTAGGAAACATTCAGTGATATTTATGATCAAAATGTTATTAGAACAGACATGCAGCTTGATCAGATTGTATTCATGGATATGTATAAAGTTATTTAAGGAAAATTAATATGACAATATCTTAACTTGAATGATTTAAGAATAGTCACAGATTTATAGAAAACATGTTCTCATCCCTCTAAAATTATGCAATTTGGGGATTTCATTCATTTATCCATGTATTCATTTAGCACTTACTTTTCCTAGCCATGGAACTAAAAATATAAAAATAAACATAATAATATCTCATTGTCTGATACTTTACTTTCTAGTGGAGGGAGAAAGATGATGTCCACATTTATAGAAACACAGAACATAGGTGATCACAAAGGCTATAATTAATGCAAAACAGGTCAGAAGAAGGTAGACAAGAGTGAGCTACGGCTGTTTATTTTCCACAGAGCAAGGCTCTTCCACAAGGTGACATATGAGCAGACTTTGAAAGAAGCAAGTTATCCCAGGAAGGCTGTGGGAATGTGACTGGGTCAGAGAGAGAGAGAGAGAGGAGAGGAGAGAAAAGAACTTAGGTCATAGAAACAGCAAAGGTCAAGAGTTGATGGCAGCTGATATTGGATCTCTGAGGACATCATAAAGACTTCAGCTTCTACTCAGCATAGGATGAGAGGCCACTGGAGAATCTGGAGGGAAAAAGGTTGATTTATAGATTTTTCACTCTGACAGGTCTATCCATAGACCACAGAAGGGTGAAAAGTGAAAGCTAGTCCAGTTACTAAGTTACAGCAATGGCTGTGTGGCAGAGGATAGGCCATGGTAACAGTAACAATAGATTATGGATCTATCCCAAAGAAATAACATAGTTTGAATATAGAGTATGAAAGAAAGACTATTATAAATTGTTGTCCTGACCAAAGGCTGGGTAAAGATGACTTGTACTGAGATGGGAAATTTCATACAAAGCAAAGGTTTGGAAGGTCTGAGAAAACATTAAGATTGGCTTTGGACACACTTATTTTGATGTCTGGTAGAAACGGGAAGACAGGACATAGACTTTTTGTAATTCAATCTGTGTTCTGGTGAGAAATACAGTTTGATATAGACATATGCCAGTTCTTGTGTGACAGTGCTGCTGGACTGGATTAAACCATACACTGAGATAATATGTTTAATAAAGAAAGTGAAAAAGCCTCTTCAAAGGCTTAGGGAGCATTAGAGGGAATTGAAAGAGTAAAGACCAGGGGATGGAGAGGAATGAGGTGAAATAGGGTGCTCTATTCAGGATACAGCATGGCTCTCATAAACTCAATGAAGTTTTGTTTATTTGTACAAGATGTGCACAAAGTTAGATTCACCACTGTTTCACCATGAACAGCTGTGGGGTTGATCCTAACCCAACTCTCACTGAGAGACTATGGGTCATTAATAAGAGCTAAGAGAGAGGTTGTTATTTTTTTCAGAAGTGTCATTCTCCACTGTTATGATGTGCCATGTTCCAGTAAATAACACTTTTATTCAAACATCAAGTGAACTCAGTGGGTTAAAACAAAAATCCATTAAATTAAGAAGGGGTTTGCTGAGAGAAGAAGAATTTCATCAGGAGAGAGGAGAGATAGGAGAGGATAATGGTAGCATTAAAAATGTGTGTGTGTGTGTGTGTGTGTGTGTGTGTTGTAGTTGTCAAATAATACAAAATAATATAGAAATGATTTAGAGATTGGGAATTGAGGATGAGCCATTAATAAACAGTGAGAAAGAAATACCAGTAAGGTATCAACCCAATAGAATGACACATGGGAATGGAGGACAGGAATTTGTAGATCTCTGCTGATAGGTGGAACCCAGTAGGACTTAAGACTATTGGATCTCCTGGAGTAGACCATACCATTGACTTCAGGAGGAGTAGCTGAGAGGTTACATGAAGCAGTAAAATCCTCATTTAAGCAAACTCAAGAGAACATAGCATGAGAGTAACATAGGTAAATATAGGTATTTTGAAGAAATTTTGAAGAAATCTTCTGTGAGACAGGAGAGAGAAATGGGGCAGTAAATAGCCCACGTGCGTAGTGCCAGGGGAGGCATTTTGCTGCCATTGTTTAAATGTAGGAAATGCTATAACATACTTATATGTTTATAAGAATCCAAAGGAGAGAAAAAGATCTAGTTGTTATTGGAGAGAGAGGGAAAGATTGTTGAAATGATGCTGTGAATGGACATAGCAGGGGAAGAGTCAGCCTTAGACACGCTACACTACTCTCAGTTCACTCTGAGATGTAAATGAAGATGAGAGGACTGTAACACAGTGCTGTGTGGCACAGTTCTTAGGGAGACACTAGCAAACATCTACTCACTCTTGATGGGAATCAAGATCAGAGCAGCACAATGAGGGCATCAAAATTGAACCTGAAGAGTCAATACGTGTACTGGGGTTGTTTACCAGAGTATGTATGAGGTGTTACCTATAGGGTCAAAAATGATGCAAAGACAACTGCATCACCAAAAGCCCACTCCAACGTGGATGAAAATTAGAGGCCTCAAACTCTCTGCATGACTTACAGGCATATCAATAAGTCCAAGAGTTCCTTCTAGACAGCTCAGTTACTCTGAGTCTGCTGAGAAGTCCTTAATATTTCTATTAACTCTGGCATGGGAAGGCCTTGTGCATTTAGTCAGTTTCATGGGGTTCCTGAGACAAGCTGTTTATTTTTGAGAGTCAAGGAATTTCTCTTTAGAATATTCTGAGTCTTAAGGAGCTTCACTCCAGGATGGAAGGTTTCAGCTGGGAGAAACTGCTACACAGCATACACAGACATGAAGGCATTACATTTTGTGGTGGAAGCATGTGGGCCTTTTCTTCCAAAGGCTCCCATTGTGTCTACACACCTTCTTACTGCCGTCTTCTACATTGCAGAGCAGCAGAGTAATGACTCTATTGTCTGTCTCTATATTACAGTAAATAGTGCAAATAACCCTGTTCTGTGAGTGCTCCACATATATTAGAGCACTGCTGAACACTGGAAAATGCACAGTTACAGGGAAATGAATCATTAGGCCATTCACCAAGCTGATCGTTGGCATATAAGCTAATTGGTAGACTTTTCCTGTCTGAGCACCATTTGGGCACTTACTGGTTCAGAATTATTATGCATTTAAGCTTCATTTAATATTTTAACCATGTTATATAGGAGAACTGTCCAGGTACTATGGAATCATGGATCACTGCAAAGCAAAGCAAAGCAAAACAAAACAATGCAACACAAAACAAAACCAAAAACCAACAATGACAAAACCAAACAAACACTCAACAAACATTACCTTTCATGTAAAAAAAGAACAGCTGAGGCATTTTGTGGGTAAAGAAGTGTCTTACTTGAAAACAAATAATTACTTTATTTAAAATGAGAGCAACATTTAAGTCTAAAGCTACACTCATGAAATTTTTATAAGACATGCATGCATGCACGCACACTCATTTACAGTTGTCATTACTTTCTTTAAGAATCTAGAACCAAACAAGTGATGTGTTATTTCCAAAGTAAGTGCCTTTGATTACATGTACTAAGTACCAGGCCTAGTGCTAAAGGTGTGAGGTGGAATGGCTAATCCTGGCAATCCATTCACAACAGCAAGTGCTGGATTCCCGGTACCTTGGCTGCTGAATGACAAAATGTTCAAGTCCCTATCTTGCTTATTAAGATGACAATAGTGAGTTACTAGCTGACATGTCCTACCCTGAAGCCCTGATCTAGCTTACTTTGACATGTTCACTGTTTCCTGAAAATCTAAATGCTGTGAATCAGTATACCAGTTCTGCCACCTGCCCTGCTAGAAACTACCCCTCACTGTGTGGAAATGCCCATTCTGCCTCCTGGCTGCTACTCTCACAGAGGATATCCCCATACCTATTCCGTCTCTATACTTGACTCTTTCACATGACAGTACTAGGCAGACCAGCAGTCCTCCTTTGGGTAGATTTTAAGAAGCACGTACACCACCCATTTATTCTTTCACATCCCCAAGCTTCCTTTGGGCCCACTTTAAGCAATATTTTTCCAGCCCTTACCAATTAATTAATCTTCAAATAAAATCAACCAAATGGCTTTATAGGCTCTTAATATTGATTTCTGCTTAAACTATTATGAATTCTTTAAAGAGGGTGATTAAAAAACCTTCTAGGGCCTGGCAAGATGGCTCAGCAGATAAGGACACTTGCTACCAAACCTGTTGACTTCAATCCCTGGGAGCTACGCAGTGGAAGGAGAGAATCAAGTTCAACAAGTAGTCCTCTCAACAAGTAGTCCTCTGACCCCCATGCGTGCAAGCTTTCTTTCTCTTTTATTTCTTATTCTTCCCTCTTTCTTTATCTCTCTTTCTTCCTTCTGTTATCTCTCTCTCTCCCTCTCTCTCTCTCCTCTCTCTCTGTCACACACATATACTATTATAGTTAAAATATTTTAAAAGCCCTTCTGTTTGTAAACAGCCCTAATGAAACTCTTTGGGTCATATAAATAATAAAAGACATGTTTACAGCACAGAACTGCTTCTTATTGTGCAGAGCCAGATAAAAATATCTAAAAACACAAATATTGATAATGAAAACTTTGGAAACAACAATAAAAATGGAACAAAATGCAATACAGTTGCTAAAATACATATAAATGTATTATGTGACATAATGATATAAATAATTCTTATTGCATTTTCATTCTATTTTCTATAAATGCTTTATATCAAGAGCAACATCAAGTAATCTTATTTACCTATAGATAAACATCTTTATGTTTGTAATGGAATTGTTTCTCTATATTTTATTTATTGAGAATTCCACATATGAGTACCATGTTTACATCATTCTCTCACAAATCCCTAAAACTTCTCTCTTGATTTTGAAAACAATAGAAGGAAAACGAGAGACAGGTTGGGGAGATGGCTCAGTTGGTAAAGTGCTTGATGTATAAGCTTGAGGACCTGAGTTTAGATGCCCAGAAAACTCATCAAAAAACTGGGTTTTTACAAACTGAAAGATGCTAAGTAACAAAGAGGGCCCTAGGGGGGACATTTGAATCTCACTGAAAATAGGAAGCAGATTTAGGCATCAGGGGATGGATGGAAGCAGGGAACTGGATTGAGATATGGGAACAGGGGGGATTCATTGGCAGGGAGGGGGGAGGTTGGAGGGAGAGAGTAATGGAAGAAACAATTGGATTTAGTGGTGAGTATTTCTAGGATAAGCTAGAAAACTAGAACAATGGAAATACCTTGGAATATACGAGTGTGACCCTAACTAAGACTCCTAGCAGTGGTGGATATGGAGTCTGAACAGGTCATTTCCTGGAACCAGGCAAGTCTTCCAGTGGAAGGATTGGGATATCAACCCAACTACAAAACCTTGGACCCACAATTTATCCTGCCTACAAGATGTGCAGTGTTTAAAGATGAAGCAGAATTTGAGAAAAGGACCAACCAATGATTGGCACAGCTTGAGATCCATGCCATGAGAAGGAGTCTATCCGTGATACTATTAATGATATTCTGCTATATTTGCAGACAGGAGTCTAGCATAACTGTCATCAGAGAGGCTCTACTCAGCAACTGATGGATACTGATGCAGAGACCCACAGGCAAAAAATAAGTAGAGCTTGGAGAATTCTGGGGAAGAGGGAGAGGTAGGGTTGAAGGAGCCTGTGGGGTTGAGGAAACCACGAGAAAAATCTACAGAATCAACTAACTTGGACCCATAGGGGCTCATAGAGACTGACCTGTCAACCAGGGAACCTGAATAGGATGGACCTAGGCCCTCTGCACATATTTAATAGTCGTGCAGCTGAGTCTTCATGTGAGACTCCTAAAGCAGGAGCAAGGGCTATCTCTGACTACACTGCCTGCCTTTGGATCCCTTTCTCCTAACTGGGCTGCCTTGTCTAGCCTCAAAATAAGATGTGCCTAATCTTACTGCAACTTGATTTGTCAAGGCTGGCTGATAGTCATAGAAGGCCTCCGCTATTCTCTGAAGGGGAAGAAGGGTGAACTTGAAGGGATGTCTGAGAGGGAGAGACTGGGAGGAGAAAGGGAGGATGAAGCTGTGATCTGGATGTAAAGTAAATAAATAATTTAATCAATTAAAAAAACAAAACAAAACATGGGTTTAGCCAGGTATGATAATACACACCTTCAATTCCAGCACTTGGGAAGCAGAAGCAGATGGTCCCTGTGAGTTCAAGGCTACATGGAGAGTTTCAGGACAGTCAGGGCTACACAGACAGCCTCGGTTTCAAGCAAAACAAAGTAATATAATAAAAAAGACAAATGAACAATAAAAGGGGCCTTGTTAAGAGGAATCTGTATTGCTCGAGTTTAGGGAGGCAGGTGGACATGTCTCCCCTGCTGGACAATCAGTTGAACTGAATCTGTGAGCTCCAGATTCAGTGAGAGACCCTGTCTGATGAAGGAACATATAGAAGAAAAAAGGCACCTCAAATGACCTCTAGTTTACACACATTCACACATATGCACACAAACGCAAACATACATGCACACAGGCACAAACACGCACTTACACACATGAACATGTATATACCACACATACAATGTAAAAAAATAGGAAGTTAAATTGTGGTAGGATTATATTACAAAAATTAAGTTGACTAAGCCATTAGCAGTTCCAAATATCTTAAAACACTAAAAATTGTACTTATTTTTCTTTTGTTGAAAATAGATTTTTAAAATACAATATATTCTGTTTATGGTTTCCTCACTTCTCCCATTTCCTACCCACCTCCCCTCTGAGCCAGATCCACAGCTTTTCAGTCTCTCATTAGAAACCAAACAGACAGCTAAGAAATAATAGTAAAATATGATATAATAAGATAAGCGAATCCCAAACAAATTGGAATGTGCCAAAACAACCAAACAAGAAAAAGAACCAAAGAAGCAGAAGAAATGTATATAAATGGAGAGACAGATGCATGCATACACAGGAATTCCATAAAAACTCAAACAAGAAATCATATTAGATACTCAAAAGATCTTTAAGGTAGAAGAAAGATGTCCTGACTTAACCTAATGAGACAAAGAATCTCCTAAAATGCCATTGAATTGTATTGGTCATCTACTGATGACCATGGGGCCTGCCCTTAAGAGTGTTTGTTTCCCCAATAAGACTACCTTGGACAAAACTAATTTTTTATTTGCAAGTGTCTATCAATTGTAGGTTGCATCTGAGTTACGGATGGGTGTGTGTGCTCACTTCTTGAGCTCTCAGATCCCATCTGGTACAGACCCATGTAGGCTCTGTGCAAGCTGCTTTAGTCCCTATGAGTTCACATATGTGTGCTCCAGCCCTGTTGTGTTTAGAAGGACTTGAATTCTTTGTGTCTAACATGCCCTCCGGCTCTTACACTTTTTCTACCTCCTCTTATGCAAAGTTCCCTGTGCCTTGAGTTGGAGTATTTATTGTAGACATCCATTTTAGGGGCGAGTGTTCCAAAGTCTGTCTCTCCATGCATATTATCTGGCTGTGTATTTATGTGCTTGTTCCCATCTACCTTAGGGGGAAGTTTCTCTGATGATGGCTGAGCAAAGAATGGATCTGTGAACACAGCAGAATGTTATTGGTCATTGTATTATTATATTCCTTTAGTGGAACATGAGTAATTGGTTTTGTCCTAGGTCCTTATCTATCCTATCTAATTTCAGGTTTTTGCTGACCCAAGTATTGTTGGGTATGGGTTCTACTTCATAGAGTGGGCCTGGACTATGATCAAATATTGGGTGGTTAGTCACACAGGCTTTTTGGCACTATTGTGCCAGTGTATCTGGCAGTCAGGACACTCCTGTAGATTGAAGGGTTTGTAGCCAGGCTAATGTTTGCCTTTATTCTTTGATAGAATTCTGAGTACCTTCTAGTACCATGAATAGCAGTTTGTGTAGGATGATGGATCTATGTAGCCACCAGCCCCACTTCTCCATGTTCAATGGCTTGTAAAGCCACAGACTCGCCTTTTTTTCTGTATCACCAAAACTGCCTTCTGAATATTCTGTTGCTTAATCTCCCAACTAATATAGTCTTGCTGAATTAAGAGGCCTGTTTGTTATGCAGTGTCCACCAGGGCACTAATTTCTTAATTCTGTGATGATCATTATTTGAAGTGGTGTAACCTTCAAATTCAACACTCAGTCCTCAGTCAATGAGCTTGTCATCCTCTCCATCCTCTTCTTCATCATGGTTCATCATCTTGGTCCTCTTCTTAGGCTTCATCACTTTCTTCCTGTTGTAGACTCCCTGTGCTCCTGGCTTCTGTGGGGCTCCATTCTCTATTGTTCAACTTTGGTCCTGAATGCTACTTTATTACCCCACTCTCCAGATTTTATATAGTAAAATTGGCTAAGTCTTTCTCTTCTTGATTTTGAATTTTGACTGCTACTTTATATTTCGAAGCCACAGGGAATTTCAATGTTTTTCCCATTATTCTTATAGTTAACAGGGATTTCAACATTGTCTCTATTACTTTTACAGTTGACCCATATTTTACATTATAAATTTTGGTGTTTTTATGATTTATACAGGTGTGTGGCATGAAGAAAAGTCTACCTTGAGTATTTTCTATCTAATCTAATTCCTTTATACTTAAGTATATTTTTTCTTTCAGAATTTAGAAAACAACTTTTTTATTTTTAGTAATTTGACTGATTTTTGTATTCTCCATTCATTCTATTGATTTATCTAGCCATATGCCCATACCACACTTTTTGTAATTATAAAGCATTAAGAAAATTACGAATCTGGTTAGAGTAAACCATATTTCTTATCCTTACTTTTCATTGTTTTCCTGGCTGTTTATATATGTATTTTTTTAACCTTCCTAATAAGCGTTATCATCAACTTGTCCTTAAAAAACCAACTTGTTTTTTTTTTAAGTGGTAAGAAAAAAAAAAGAAAAGAGAAAATAAAGGAAGAGCAAAACCCAAATACAATTAACTGATTTTTCAAAACTTTCTCAGTTGATGGGCAAAGTTTCTCTGTGGCTCATTCCTATGTATCCTGGATGATTTTGTTTGACCTCAGCATAATTTAAAGCACATTTTGTATTTTTATCATATGAGATACTCTCAAAAATTTTGTTTTGTAAAATTTGCATATTTTATTGCATATTGGTTAGAGAACATATTCAATATGACATAAAACCTTTCAACTTTGTTGAGAGATACTGAAAGTTCTTGAGAAACTGTTGTGTGCCTTAGATACATTCTGCAGTCCTCTGAGATGGGTTTTAAGATTTTAAGATTTATTCGTGCCTCTTGTCAACTATAGACCAATTGAACAAATGTTTTTGGGGTTAAAACGCAAAAATACTTTTAAAAAAATACATTTTCAGGATTTACCTATTATTTTTCTGTATGTATGTGAATGTGTGTGAATTTTTCTGAACTACCTGTACATATAGACCTGAGAAGAGGATGTTGGGTCCCCTGGAACTGGATGCACAGGTGGTTGTGAGCTGCCACATGGGTGTTGGAAACAACCTAGATCCACTGAAAGGACAACAATGTTCTTTATTGTTGAATAATCTCTCTACTATCCCTAACCCTTCCCTTTTCATTTTGAAAAAGGATCTTATATAGATTGACCTCAACATTGCTATGTAAGACAAGGATAATATAGAACTCCTGACTCTTCTACCTCTGTCTCCCCAAATCACAAGCTTGTGAAACTAAACCTGACTTGTCTAAGACATACTAGAAGCAATACTTTTATTAGTTTTGTGGAAATTTCATACAGTCATTTTGATTATATTTCCAACTTCCCAACTTCTCTCAGACTCACACTCTGTACCGTTATCTCTCTACTAACCTGACTTTGAGCTTTCTTTAACAAAATGAAACAAAACAAAACCAAACTCGAGTTCAATTTACATTGCTTGGTTATCTTGGGAATGGGGCCTGCCCTGGAGTGTGGCTGACTTACTAGGGTGTCACAGAACTAAAAAAAAAAAAACAAAACCTGACTCCCCCTCTTCTAGCAGCTATCAAATTCAACAGCTCCTCAACTACTGGTTGGATTTGGTGCTCCCAGTTCATGCTGAGATTCCTCTGGCTTGAGTTTGCACAGTCTTGTGCTTACTGTCGCAGTTGCTGAGTTTCTATGTGCAACTCTTCTGTTGTGTCTAGAAAACACTGTTTCCTTGAAGTTTATCACTTCTAGTTCTTATAATCTTTCCTCTTGTCCTTAAAGATTCAGTTGAGTTTAATGGAAAGGGCTATAATTTGTATATCCCATGTAGAGGTGAGCACTCCACAGTGTATTATTTTCTGCAAATTAACCAGTTAGGAATTTTCATGTTAATTGACATCTACTGGAAGAAGAAGCTTCTCTGATGTGTGTTGAGAGATGCATTGGTCTATGTGTAGTCATAAAGATTTATTAAGAATTCATTATGAATTTATTAAGATGTTTTAATACTATATCCATCTAGCAGACAACTAGTGTTAGAGTCTCTCCTAGGGCCTAAAGCCTACCTTGCCACAGAATCTTGGTCTTGTTAACAATTCTAGGTATGAGTTTTATTCAAGATGTGGGCCTTAGATCCCATAAGAAAGTAGTTGGGTATTCTCCTAATATTTGTGCCACTAATGCATTAGTAAACATATCTTGTCAAGCCAGTCCTTGTAGCTTGAAAGGTTCATGGCTATGTGGGACTAATGATTACATTCTCTTCTGGTAGCGTGTATAGGACCTTAATACTATGAAACCTAACCAGTGGAGATCAAGCTTCCATTTCAGTACCAGCTTAATTTGTCTGTGTTCCATGATGGAAACATGTTGTGTCTTCAACAATGAGATCTTATTATCAGGTTATGAATGGTAACAAAGACCATCGAAAATAGCCTGTAATATTTAGGGGTCTACAGGACCTCACTGGGCAAAACCTTAAAAAGAAATAGCATATTCCTGGTGCTAGCAAAACACATATTTTAATAAACTAAGTAAGAGGTTTTACAATAAATCATTGACTTAGTCAATGATCAGCTTCTGCTTATGTTCTATATAAACTGTAAGTAATTACATATTATATTAGACCAAAGGCTTCTCTACAGTCCTTTGCATCTGATTTATTTAATTTAAGTTTTCAAATATATTGAATACTTACTTACTTTGAAATATAATCCATTATTCATAAGCAAGGAAAAGTATTTTACAATCACTCATGCTAGGAAAGTAGAATTATGAATTACATTTTGTAGTTGACAGAACTACATTTGCTTTCTTTCATCTACTGCCTCATAACACACAACTTTATAAGCTTAGCACATGGAAGAAAAAAATTCCATTTTGAGTGTTTACCAAAAATTTGTTAACACGCAGATTTAATAAAGAAAACAAAATTAATCAATTTTTCAATACTTTTTGATGCCAATCACTGTTATTTACGGTTTATTACATTTAAAATTGACTTCAATTTTGAGGGACTGTTTTATGCTCACAGCAAGCCTGCGCTGAATGTATCAATGCTTTGTTTATATTCTCTCCTTAGGCATGCGTAATCTCCCCATCACTGACAACTTCCAGCAAAGTGGTATGTTCCTGATAACTGATAAACACGCATTGGCACACCATCATCCTCTAAATTCCCTAAGTCATATTTAAAGGTAAGGAGCTCTTTGAGATCACAAGGCAGCTGGTTTCTGTACTTTCATAATTTCTGTGTTATAATCTCTACCATTGACCTTTGCCTTTTATGACCATTTTAAATTGATTTTCTGATTGAGTCCCAGAAATTACATTTTGTGTCTTTCTTTGTCAGATGATTTCTCCCCCCGCCCCTTGAGGTACATCTGTTAAAAGTTTATAGTCTCTTTAGTTTTGTTTGATTTAATATAAGTAATTTATCATTTGTATTTTTGAGAGAAATGTATTTTATTATGGAGATATTTCGAATGGCCATGGCCTTGGGACACAGATTTACGTTAGTCCAAATTCCATGTTCCAACATGGAGGAAATATTATGAATTTTTTATAGTTTCACAGAACAAAGAAAGTCTTAAATTAAGACAAGTTTAAAATACATGAAAGGGTACATCAGAAAGGCAGGTACAATAAGATAGGAGGAAGCTTCACACACAGAGGTAGGCAAGGGAGGGCTGTTCTACAGTGCCAGAACTAGTCCAGGAGAAAGTGATTTGCCTCTGAACCCAAAACATTCCAATATCTTCAGAGTGTTAGTGTCCAAGAATCTCTGAAGGAGGACCCCAGACCCAAATAGCATGCAAAAGCAGAGCGTTTATTCAGCTGAATTTTCTGCATGCAGAGGTCTCCCTGTTTGGGAATGGAGACACAGGTGTGTACTCTGCAGGGTCAATTTAAACGTTAGGCTAGGAGTGGATGACTTTTACTTTTCTTTTCCTTGATTGGTTGACTCTATTTCCAGGGTGCCTTTGTGATTAGTTAGGGCTGTGGGGACTTTCCAAGGTGGCAAGACATCCTCAGTATGGCTGCCAAAAGCTGTGGTTGGCTGAACACGGGTTCTTGGGTCCGGGTTCTCATTTTTAGGAAACAGAAACTTATACCTTGTCTCCCAAATTGTCAGTTTGCAGCCTGTCATGGAGTCAGCCTGGGTCTGGCTAAATCAGTCCTCTCATTCCTCCGTCTAGTTTGTAAGTGAATCAAATCACTGATTCATCTTTTCTTTTTCCCAAAGTCAGAGTCAGTGGCTATGGGGTCAATTGAGACTTAAGAATCATAACTTATTGCCAAAATGCGGGCCTTTTGACTTAACATCTCAGCCTGTAAGGTGGGTTAATGGATGTCATATTTTTTCTGTAATTGCTTTTCCTACTGGCATTAGGATATTGTCATAGGGGCCCAAGAAGGCTGAAATGCTAGTCAAAGGCTGGGCAATCGGGCATTTATCAGAAGCATCTGATTAGCATCTGATCCAGATGAAAGATGGGGAGACATCACATTGGTTGGACAGTTGTGATAGTCAGTCTCTGTTCTTTCCAGGGGTTTTCATTCACAGTTCCCTTTGTTGGCCAAGCTTTCCTGTTATTTTTGAAAAACAATTCAACAGGTATAGATTTTTAGCCTGGATCATGAAATCTGAATCACGCCATTTGCCTCTCTGTTGATGTCCATAGATTTTGTTGAGAATCAAATACTTGTTTATATGTATTTCTGGGTTAGCTTAAAGTTCTTATTTTTATCTTTTGTACTTTCAAGTTTCACTATAATGCATTTAAGGTAAATTTATTTTCATTGATTTGCGTTTATTTGAGGTTCCAAGCCTCATAGTTTTTTTCAGCAACTATTTGCTCTTGCATTTGTCTTCTGAAATTCTGATTATATACATGCTATGTTTCCTCTCACTGTGCTCTGTGTTTCAGATCCATCATCCACTGTATGGATTCTTCAACTGTGTAATCTTCTCTATTACAAGTTCACTAACTATATTTTCATTATAGAAATTGTGCTTCATTCTTTTGTGAAAATAAGTGCACTCATTAGCTTGTACCATTGTTTTTTTCCTTTTTAAAGACATGATTTTTTAAAATTAATTTTATATTTCTATCAGAGCCCTTCTGCCTCCTTTCTTCGCAGGCCGACCCTTAAAATTCCCTCCCCCCATTGCTCCCTCCCCTTCTCCTCAGAGAAGGAGGAGCCCGTTTGCTTACCACCCCACCTTGGGACTTTAAACATACTTATTTTATATGCTGTCTGATAATTTTATCATTTCCATTAACCATCAGGGTCTGTTTCTATTGTCATATTTGCAGAAGTTAATGTTGTTGGTGTCTTCACATGTGGGTTTGTGCATGTGACTTCGGTGGCCTAGGAAGTCAGAAGAGAGCTCTGGGTTTCCTGGGGCTGGACTTACACCAGTTTTTGATCTACCCATTTTGAGTCCCATGTAAGAGTACTGAGAGCTCTTCATTGTTGAGCCAGCTCTCTGGCTGTCATTTATTAATTTTTACTATCAATCACAATATTCATTGTGATTTTTATCTGTTGGGATATTGAAAACTGGTTTGAAAGTATTTTCCCCTCCACAAAATAGAGACAATGTCTGCACATTTCCATTGAACAATTCTAAATGCGTATTTTAAACTGGACTAAATTTTTTTTTAAGATTTAGATATCTGGAATTTTTACTGTAGGCCTGTTTGAATACTGACTCATAGCATACAATCCCCAGGGAAGTAATTTTTTCCTTGTCATATTCTTGGCTTTCCAAACCTATCTTTTTTCCTCTTTTAATCTTGTCTGCTCCCATCTTGTCTGATCTCTTCCTTTCCCTCCCTTGAGTTAGAAGTGGAACAAAGGTAAGTTCTATTTTCACTGTGTGCTTTGAGGGATAGTTTACTTTTTAATGGTTTGCTTTTCAGGGTCCGAGTTTATAGAGGAGTCTCCAGTTTATTTTTCTGTTCAGCTTAGCCCCCATGCTATGTGTCACAAATATCATGTTTTAATCCAGATCCAGGCCATATAAATGTGGACAAAATCACAAGAACAAATCTCAATTCTTAAAAATCTGCATCCATTTCCTTCATTTTTCTATCATCTTAGCTATGCTATAAAAGTACATTTTAGCTAGTGATTTAAATTATTTTCTCACTGAAGAATTTTCTTTACAGATATTTAGTCTGTCATATGGCTAGTGAGAGAAATCAATGATCTTTATTGAGAATTGATTAGTAATCTGTTGTTCAAAGTGTTTTATTTTTTATTCATTTATTTTCTGAAACAGCATCTCGTGTAATCCAGGCTGGCCTTTAAATTGCTATGTTGCAAAGGGTATTCTCCAACTGTGGATCCTTCTGCACCTATTTGAACAATGCTGGGGTTACAGGCATATGCTGCTACAACCAGTCCTAAGTGTTTTTTTTTTTTTTTTTTTTTTTTATTGGACGATTTATTTACATTTCCTGTGTTGTCCCCTTACCCCATCCCCCACC
>NW_021604576.1:6151355-6194944 GCF_004785775.1 Grammomys surdaster | reverse complement strand
TCACTCAGGATGATAATTTCTAGTTCCATCCATTTACCTAGGAACCTCTCGAATTCATTGTTTTTAATAGCTGAGTAATACTCCATTTTGTAAATATACCACATTTTTTGAATCCATTCCTCAGTTGAAGGACATCTGGGTTCTTTCCAGCTCCTGGCTATTATAAATAAGGCTGCTATGAACACAGTTGAGCATATGTCCTTATTATATGTTCGAGCATCTTCTGGGTATATGCCTAGGAGTGGTATAGCTGGATCCTCAGGTAATGATATGTCCAATTTTCTGAGGAACCGCCAGACTGATTTCCAAAGTGGTTGCACCATCTTGCAGTCCCACCAACAATGGAGTTGTTTTTAATAATTAATCACAAAAGCAGTGTTTACCATAGAGAGAAGTTTTAATTTCGGACTAGAAGTGATAGCATGTAATTTTCACAATATTTCCCAAAATACCTCAAAAAACTAAACCAGCATGACTGGTTTCCTTGTCTATTTATTTATTTATTTATTTATTTATTATTTATTTATTTATTTAAAATCAAAAGCTTACAAATCATTGTACCACTAATTTTATTTTATTTTTGTAAACTTGATAGCTGACATTCCTTTCCTATCTCAGCTATAAAGTCACATATGGGTTGTTAAAGCATCTTTCCCACAGCGATTTTTGTTTTTGCTAGTTACAGAACAATAAACATCAGTGTTTATGAGTGCTGATGAGATTTTGAATTCTCCTCTCCTCTCATTGCTCCTGCTGTGAAATGATTGCTTAGTTTAAAGCCACCCAAATAGAGACTGATTGCTATTATGAACAGAGCAGGCTATTCATAGAAATAACCTTTCTTCTCAGCATCCTGGGTAGCAGTGAAAGCTGCATCCTGTACTGGAGAAGTCAAACTTGTAGCAGCCCCACCCCAACTCAGGCACTGAATGCTTTACTCACTTCCTTGGTTGCCATTTAACCACTTAACCTATCAGCACCCAGCTCTGGCTTCTCTTTCAGATGTAGCTATTTGACATTTCCAGGCAAAACACATCTTTTGCTTGGTATTCAGTAGTGTACATCAAACTGTACCTTTTTTTATATTAAAAAATAAGGATGTGCTGAGATAGAATGCTAGAAACTGACCCTTTTTTTTCTTGGTAATGGACAAATGGCTTCAATGAGTCTTCCTAGGGTGAACCCTCTGTCTTTCAGAAGCTAAATGATTCTCTGACAAGATAACAAATTTGTTGATTTTTTTTGAAGGAAGATTTACAGAGAATGTCTTTCCTCAAATGGACAATTTAGAAAATGTTGTGAAATGGTATAAAAAGGGGAAAGATACCTGAACGTTGCTTTAACACAAACAGATTGCAATCAGAAATGTCGATATGCAGTACTGAGATGTCTTAAAAAATATCTCTTTCTTAGATGCCATATATTTGAGATAAGTATTATTACTTTGGATGTAAAATTAATTTTGGCTACCTTTAAAATTATATGCAAGACAAGTTAAGATATAATAGAAATATTTTGTTTTATGAAAATCAAATTTATACAATAAATACTATGTCTTTTTGTGTTTATATAAATTACAAAGGAGATGTATTGTACTTAAATTCATACACACATTCTTTTATCCTTACAAAACAATATTCGAGGCTAAGGTACAGTGGATTATGTTGTTAACTGAATGCTTACTTTTCTGAATAGTTATCTTTGAAGTTCTCTCTATGATCAAATGAATATTATTAGTTGTATGTTCAAATGAATGCAAATTTTATGTTCGAGAGTTTTGAGAAAGCATGATCCTAGCAAGACAAGAAGAATATGAAGTAGTGAGAAGACCTTTATGTTAGAATCAGAAAAACAGGCTTCTGTGTAGTTTCAATTCATATAGATGGACTGGAGATAGTGAGAGAAAAAAACGGATTACATATCCTCTTGGCAGGGCCATGGGGACTTTGATACATGGGAAAACATTGTTAGTGTGTTTTTGAAGAAAATTACAAGGATATCATAAGACCAAGAAAAGCAGATTACCTCTCCTAAATAGCTTGGGTCACAGAACCAGCAGAAGGTCTCTGGATCCTCGCATTTTGAGCTTAATATTTGTCGTTTGTTGTCTTCTCACAGAACACTGAAAATTGGCTTTTTGTGTCTTGTGCTTGTTGCTTTTACAATGGAACTTATATGAATCTCCCTTGGAGTAGAACTATACAGTTGTGTGTCCAGGTTATCTGCTTGCTGACTATAAAGACCAGTTATTTTCAGCTTCTATTATCTTGTGAACCAGTGCTTAATAACTTTTCCCATCTATGTGTACATGTTGTTGGTTCTATTCTGGTGACTGATGCAGGTGGCAGTGTCTATGCTCATGTTTTCTTAAAATTTTCCTCTCTCCATCTTCTGCACATAATGGATATCAATATGCAACCAGTCATATCACCCTGCATTTTTTACAGAAATTTCAAATCTACATCACTCAATATCCCACAAATACTTGTTAATTCTTTCAGACCTAATAATCTCTTTTTGGTAGAAAGTTTGGGTCAGACAATGAAGTGAATGTACTTTAAAAAAAATATTACATTTAGATTTTTTATTAATATTATATTTTCTCCAAACTTAAAACTTGAGGCAAGAACTAGGCATTTACATATTTACTTTAGCCTATAATCAACTAAACCCTTAATGTTTTTCAACTAGGAAGAACTTTTTAAACTTTACATTGCTGAAAGCTGAAGGTACTGTTTTGTATTTACTGTAGATACCAAAAGAATCTTGATTCACTGGGTATATTGTACAAAGATGTTTCCCTTCAATAGTTACCTTTGATGCTGTGTAATGATATGCAAGGATATCCATAGGATTCTATCTAGGTAACACTGGTTCACATGAGGTCAAGAGAGAGTTTCTGTAACCCCCAGGCAGCATCACGCTAACTCCTTTAGCTTTAATCAAGTATGTCATTGGAGCTTCCTTTATTGTATGCTCTATTTTTTCTTAATTCTGAGAAAATGTATGACAGCCACTCCCTAAGAAAGCAGAAGCATTTTGTTACCTTGGATATAGAATGTAGCTTGTTAATAATTCCTAAGCTACATTGCTATCCACACTTCAGAGAGAGCTATCAGCAAAAAAGTCATCTAGAATTAAACAGTTTTGTCAGCCCAGAATAGTTAGGTTGACTAAAAGTCTAGTAAAGAGTAAATAATTGAGCCCTTTGAGTACAGCATTGCTCCCTTCAGATCTTTGTGAGGTACTCCTCATGTTTACTTTCCCCAAGGATGGAAATGAATCATCATTGAAAATGATGGATGGGTGTTGTTCATATTTATCCTACCCCTACTGATGATCTATATACTTTTGAAAATTTAAAAGTTCTGGAGAAATGAATTCAATATGCTTGTGTTTATTTGCTGATTAATTTAATCAATATTGTGCCAGCTGAGTACTGAGGATACTATTCCTAGTTTCGTGAAGCATGAAGGAGGGAAAGGAAGAGGAAGAGGAAAAAGAGAAGGAGGATGAAGAGGAAGAGAAGAAAAAGGATGAGACTAATGATTTCAGATAATCACATGAACACCTACAGAGACATGTATTCTGGAAGAGCTCTTACACAGGTGAGTGTGACCTCAGTAAGAAGGTCAGACAAGGTCCTCCAGAGACGTGAGGATATGATGACAGTACTTGAGAAATGGGTGGAAATGGTTAGGGCTGACAGAGGATGAGACAGTTCTATAACTAGAGTAAACAGTATGGAGTTAAATAAAGCCTTCTGAAAACTTGTTACTTGTAAATATCACATATATTTCCTCAGATGGAGGGATGAAATGAGAGCTGTAGCTAAGCAGTGCAAACATACAGCTTAGCGTGAACCGAGAGCACTTCTTTCTCTATTGTAACTATTCTTAGGCCTAGGCCTAGGCCTGGAAGCTTCTAACCTTGTTCAATCTTGTCTTCTAAAAGCTGAGTTACTCAATCTGGCTTCTTTTGGTTGCTCACTGAATTGCTCTGCTTGGAAAAACTGTCTCTGAGTGCCACAAACTGAACTGCACTGACTACACAAACGGATTGAAACTGCACAAACTCAAAAATTCAACTGAGCTGCACCAACCTGCACCCAACTGAGCTCAAATGAACTCCACTGCATTGCCTGATCTCAGTTGAACTGCCTGCCCTCTATTCATGCTGCACTGCTCTTAAGCAGTCTCTCTTTCCTGTCTGTTGTTATGAGAATTGGGCATACCCTATTTCTGACTCATTCTGTCAAATCTTTCTCTGATTTGTCACTTTGTCTGCCCCTCAATTAAATGTCACTTTCAACATGACTGCTTCCTTCTACAAACTACCTTTACTTTCATTGTTTGGGATTAAAGGTGTCATCTCAAACATGTCATACAGACCTAGAAGTTCTTTGTATCTGATCCCTTGCCAGAGCAGCCATTTTGCTAAATAAAATTCCTCTACAGTTACCACAGCTTATTGGAAAAGCTTAAAAATGTTAAACTAAATGCTATAAAGGAAAGTTAGTTCAGAGGTTAGGCTGCTGATTAAAGAGGAGAGTGTTTGTTGGGAAGAAAGAAAAGTCACCACTCAGAAATTCATGTCTTCTTTAATGTCATTTTATTCTGAGCTGACCCTCTTCCTACAGGAAACTAATTAAACTTTCTGTGCCCCGGGTTGCTTACATTGCAGGATGAAGATAAGGGGATCCCACTAATGACAATGAAAAGCCTTCTAGAGATATCAATAGTTACATAACTAGTATAAATAAGTGCGTATTTTGTTGTAAAGTCTCTGGCCCTTAACTCAGACTTCAGCATCTTTTCTGTGCCTACATGATATGTTAGGTTTTATTTGAATATTGGTTTCTGTGTGAGAGAGTGAGCTTGTGTTTATCTTCATGTACAGCCTCATTTGTGCTCACCTACAACACATTTTCTAGCACCTATTGTTCAGTCATTATAGTTCAGAGTTCAGTCAGGACTCTGAATATGAGATAATCATAAAGATGAACAGTAGATGCTTTAGCAAAGTCCTGGGGCAATGAGCACAGAAGAGAAGTAGAGTGGTGAGGTGGGCAGGAAACAGATCATTTCTACTTTTTAAATAACAATTCTTCTAACCTGATCCAGAGGTTTATGTTTTTATTGTTTTATACACCCATTGCAACTACCTTAACCATAGCTAAGCAACTCAAATAGTGTCAGCAGGCATGTAATACTGTGCCAGGCAGTAAAATGAAGATGTTCCCAGCTTCTTCCCCTTGCCCTTCCTCTCCTGTGTGTGTGAATTCATAGATTTACATTTAATTTGGCATCTCTTTGTGATATTTCAAGTCATTTTATGCACAGTATTTATAAAACTATTCCTTCAGTGTCTGATAGATTGCTTGCTTCTCTAACTGTCTTTTGTTATCATGTTGCTCTTTCTCTAACAAAGAAAATCATAATCTGTCTTTGGGAATATTACAATGTTTTTTAAAATCGAAATAGTGATTTCTTTATGTACTTGGAATATTATTTTTCAAAAACATGTCTAGTAAGTATGTGGGTTGTTTCCATGATGATACAGTAACACACATGTGGCTGCAATGCTTGTGAGTCAGATTTATTGTTCAGCAAGTGGCTGACTGGACATTGATTAGTATCCATGGCTAGTCAATAATACATGAACTGCTGGATGAAGTGAATTTTCCTTTTCTGATTCACTTCACTGGCTAAGATTCTGCTGTAGATTGCTTGCTTAAACTTTTGCTTAACTCAGAAGGGAAATAGAAACTTACCTCCCCCACCCCCACTAAACTGTCAGTATGAAGTCTCCAACCTGTGCTATGTGCTTCATGTTCTTACCTGACTGGCTTTTCTTTCCTAGTCCTAGTTTGCTCCATCTCTGACATTGTTCCGGTGAGTTCTGCTGGACATTCAGGGTGAGGATTTGTGGTGAAACCTCTGAGGGAGTTTTCCTCAGTGCTGTTGTCTAGGGCAAAGAAATGACACTAAATCGAAGAACACACATTACTCTTGACACAGTTTTATTTGGAAACATAATCTACAGAGATGCTGATTCTCTTCCAGAAAAATCTTCAGGAAAAGTCCTCACATAGGAGGACTAACCTGGAGGCCAAAGAAAAGTATACTAAAAGTTTGTTTATTGCATGATCAAAATTTCACACTGTATATTTGCCTTATAATGCTAACAAAACACAGAATGAGCTCTCAGCATCCAAAAGGCATTGTTGGTTTTGTTATAGTATTCACAATTTATGACTACAATTAGTGCATGATAGATTCAGCAAAGTGAAAAAGGTAGACATTTTGTCCTTGATATTAGTTTAGAATCCACAGTCTCACTTTTACAAAATCAAATTTCTCAGTTTGATTTGATTATTTGTAGATTTGGATGGAATCCTGTCTATAGAGATTACACCAAGTAGAATACAATAGCTCTATTTTCAATTCAGAAATAATTTTTCCATCAGATTTACAAATATAATTTCTTTTTTTACAAATATAATTTCTAATTAAGATTAAGAATTGCTATTTGATTAGAGCATAATCCACTCATTGATATATGCCTGAATGATAGAAAATATTTTATAGAAAGTAAAGAATTGAATATTAAAGATTATAAAAGGTAAAAAGAGAAAATACATATTTGAGTGGTTATTTGTTATCTATGGTGTTCAATTTATTTTTAAGCAGATGTACTATATTTAGGAAATTTAAAACAATTTCCAATCATCAATATCATTGTACTGCAAGGGTCAGGTATGGTGGGTATGGGGAGATATGGTTGTAATAGGTAAATGCAGGGAGAGATACCTAGAATTGGCGGGTGGTATGGAAACCTAGTGTAGTGGAAACCTCTTAAAATTAGGGAGGTGATCTTGAAGAAGTCTCTAAATAATGGGGGATAGAGAGTCCTCATTGGCTATCTCTTGCCACCAAATGAAGCTTCTAGTACTAGGACTGGATTACATTACATACAATTGAGTTGATAACCAAAGGTTTCCCATGGAAATCCCCAAATAACCAATATTGTTGCCAAGACAACAGGTTGCTCTCCACAAACTGACAGTAAGTTTCCACTGCTGAATATAACAGCTATACAACTCATTGTCCATGTAGAGGTAGAGCTGGTCCCTGTATAGGTCCTATCTGTTAATATATTTGGTATGCTGAAGGCTACCAAAAGAGAAAGGTGAGTATCAACCTAGCCACAAACCTACAGGTAGCATTCTCCCTATCAGATATGCTAGGACAATAGTGGCACAATGCTTGTGGGAATAACAACAATGTCTTATTTGTCTTAAGGCCCACTCCATGAGATGGAATCCATACCTGATACTACTTGGGTGGCCAAAAGACTCAGAGACTAGAGAGACACGATAGCCCAGAGATCAAAGGTAATACCAAGTACTATTAGTCTTAAAAAATAGTAGTGGTATTCTGCTATACTCAAAGGCAGTATCTTATTTCTGCTATACTCATAGAATGCTTAGAAAGCATAGTTCTAAAGGAGATATCTCCATCAGACTTCTTCTCTCAGAGTTCAGGGAACCCTGCAGAAGAGTCAGAGAGTAAAAGAGCCAGAGATGATGGAAGACACCCAAAAAACTAAGGGCCTCTAATTCTCCTAAGCAAAGCTCATAACAACTCAGAGAAACCGAAGCAGTTATCATCGGCTCTGTACAAGTCTTCATAAGGTCCTATGTGTATATATTATATTTTATAGTTTAATACTTTTATGGCATTGCCAAGTGTGAGAACAGACTCTTGTACTTTCCTTCTCTTGTGCTCTTTTCCTCTCGTTGGTTTTCCTCATCCAACTTGTATATGGTGGCTTTTGTTTTATCTTATTATATTTTATTTTGTTACGACTTGTTATCTTTTAGACGCCTGTTCTTTTCTAATAAGAGATAGAGAGGGAGTGAATTTGAACGGGAGGAGAGATGGAAAGAACTGGGAGAAGGAGAGGTTGGGAAATAGAACCAGCTATGCTGTATGAGAAAAGAATCTCTTTTCAATAAAAGGTAAAAACAAGTGAAAAGAAGTAGACCAATTTAATATTAGAAATTTAGAAGTATAAAACTGATAAATCTGGAGAAATCACAGTGCAATAATTTTCATTATAGAAGACCTTTAAGGTGAAATTTTCTACAATTCCTCAAAAACCTTTCAATACAATATGACTTCAGAAATATATTTCAGGAGTAAAAATTGAGTCACTGTTTACTGTTTCTAAAAAGTTTGTGGCTAAGAAAGCCTAAACTCCCGGCTTTCTCATGGGACTACTTTCCTCCCGGCTTTAAAGTACTTTTCTACAAGATAGAAAACATGGTACTAAATATATTCTCATTATGTTTAAATGGACTCCCTCAAGTGTTTACACTGTTTTGAGTGCTAAAGAGCACCAGTGTAATTACAACGTTAAAGTCTGCATAAGGACCTTCTTCTTGATGAAACACTGAAACATGTTTAAAATCTTCCCCCAAACTGCAGTGCAGGACATACTCAGTCCTAGCACATGTGTATGGAATGTTGATTAGCTTATCAGTAGCTAGTAGCTCCTAGAGTAAAAGAACAGCACTTTCCATGGCAGTCAATTGCTTTCATAGAAACACAGGAGGATTTGTGGTCCCTATGTGCCTGTGTCAAAGCATCTTCTGTTTTACCATCTTTCTTTAGGGGGGGTATTTTTATTTTATGTTTATTTGTTTTCAATTATGCATTTTAATTAATTATTTTAGTTATTTATATCCCAACTGTTGCACCCTCCCAGTCCTTCCTCCTAGAGGGAGGACTTCACTCTCTGCTCCATCCCTTTGCCTCTGAGATGTTCCTCTCCACCCATCCATAGTCCCTCACCCCCTTGCAAGCATCTGCCTTCGCTGGGTCATGAAGTCTCTACAGGATTAGGTACATCTTCTCCCACTGGGGCCCAGAGGCACTAAAATAAAAGTTCAACATCCTTAGTCCTCAGGGAAATAATGCAAATTAGAACAGCCCTGAGATTCCACCTTACACCAATCAGAATGGTTAAGAGTAAAAACTCAAGTGATGGCACATGCTGGAGAAGATGTGGCGAAAGAGAAACACTCCTTCATTGGTTGTGGAAGTACAAACTGGTACAATCACTCTGGAAATCAATCTCACAATTCCTCAGAAAATTGGAAATATCTGAAGACCCAGCTACACAGCTCCTGGGCATATACCCAGAAGATGCTCCAACATACTACAAGACACATGCTCCACTGTGTTCAAAGCAGTATTATTCGTAATAACCAGAAGCTAGAAACAACCCAGATATCCTTCAACTGAAGAATAGATACAGAAAATGTGGCTCATTTATACAGTATAATACTATTCAGCTATTAAAAACAAGGAATCATGAATTTTACCATTTTTCTTTATCCAATAAAAGGATATTTTTTCCCATCTTATCTCCAATGTAATGCTATTTTATTCTAGGTATCGAAAATGTGATAGCCCATCCTTTCTCATATCCATACACACTGACATAATTTCTGTTTATTTCAAAGCAGAATTCTCAGGATTCTGGAGATTGAACACACACACACACACACACACACACACACACACACACACACACAAAGATTTACAGTTATCATGAGCTTCTCATAGAAGATGGGCCAAATAGTGGTTGTGGGGTGTTCAAATATCTTTGTAGGAACACCTCTTTTAAAAGAAAAGTGTGTTTAAAATAGATAATAAAATATGACTTTAAGAAGTTCTCAATATATTGACTAGGCAGAATTGGTAAAACATCATGCCTTTTATAGACCATTTCTTTTTTAATTAAAGATTTATTTTTGTTACGTGTATGTGTGTCTTTATGACTGTATGCTACATGTATACAGGTGCCAATAGAGGCAGAAGAGAGCTTTGGATCCCTTAGAGCTAGAGTTCCATGTATTTATGAGTGACATGGGTACTGGAAATTGAACTTGCATCCTCTGGAAGAGAAATAAGTACTAAGCCATCTCCTTTACTTCTTACTCTTTCGTATAAAGACCCGTGCCATATCACATACTTTTATAGTACATGTACATTTGCAGTATGACTTTATGCTGGTAACAAATACATGATTATTTTTTTCTTTCAATCAGATCTTTAAAATTTATCTTTATCCCATTTTGACTTACTCCTCAGTAGATCCTAGCACCTAGGCATATTTTCCAGGGTCATTACCACACCCTTCTAAAATGACACAGATTCTGTGACAGTTCTAAGAGATTCATGAATTAATTAAAACATAATTTGATTTGTGGTTAGGGCATTAATTATGAAATAAGTACATAATAGTTTTTTTTTGTTTTTGTTTTTCGAGACAGGGTTTCTCTGTGTAGCCCTGGCTGTCCTGGAACTCACTTTGTAGACCAGAGAATACATTTTATGAGCAGATATTAAGGAACACTGTGAGTCACTAGGACTAGCTATTGAATAAAGAACTCTAATCCTTGCATCACAAGTTCTGTGGCTGACAGTGGGTAAGCCATGTTTTCTGTAACAGTTTCTTCATCCATAAAATGAAAAATACTTTGTCTTGGGAATTTCTGTGAGGATTAGATAAAGCCTCCATTTGAGAAAAATTCAATACAAACACAAAGTGTTCTACTAGTCAGAGTGAATAATTGTCTTTCAAAAGTTTATATTAACTTTTTCAAGTCTGCTCAGCAGTTTTCTATGTGGATCGTACACGAGCCTCCATTTACTTAATAACTTTCTCAGACTCAGGAAAACACAATGGAATTTCTCATGAGTCAGCTGTGTCTCTTAGCAGAAAAAATATACAAAAGGCAACAATTTAATTGAACTGCAAGTACATTTAAATAATGTAAAAGTATAAAAAATATGTAAAAGAAAATAAAACATCCTACCTTTGTTGGTTAGGTACTCTTTAGTTGATGAGATTAGTAGTAACATTTATTATATAACTTAGCGTGTGGTCTTCTGTTGAATATTTCTAGCACGCTGTGTTTTCCAAGCATAACTTTGCCTTGTTTGCTTCTCCCTCTTCAGTGAAGCATCTCCTTCTGTGCCGCATGCAGGAATGCACACAGATGGTACATATAGATGGACACTTGACCTAAAAAGTGTGGTCTGTCTCTAGCTAGTTGGTGATACCTGTGGTGGTGTGAAGGGCTCTATGTTATCTAAAACTGGGAGTGTTCTTACTATAATTTGGACTTGGAGGTAAGTACGTGGAAATGAGCGAGGTAAAGAGTGAAGAGGTAGAGGAGCTGCTTACTAGAAATAAATCAAGTTCACTGTGAATGAGGGGGAAAGACACAGTTAGCCCTTACTGACTCCTGCCCCTCTGTCTCTAAACAACTCACATGTTTCACTAATTCATACCTTCTTTAGGGTGACCTCCTGACACTGGGATGCCTGATCTTTTCTCTGTCCCTTTCCAAGTGAACATAGAACATTTAAAACTAGAAAAATTGATCATATTTGTGTTTTGCTATTTTCAGAAATTTCGCAGACCAAGTTTATTTTTTCTAAATTATTTTGTTTCTCATTGTATCTGATACCATTTTGAAAGTTCTGTAAATGGAGTTGTTTACTATAGAAGACTGGACTTTGCTTGGATGAAGCAATGAAATACTGGGATAGTTCAAATAAAAATTTATAATTAAAATATAGTCACATATTACTGTTTAATTGATGAACATAACTGACATGGATGTACTATTAAAATTAGCCTTAATGTTCTTCATGGATCCCAGCAGACTGGTTGGTCTTACATAGGGAAGTTTTTCTGACTTGTAAATTTTAATGCAGTCAGTTTATTTTTATAGTACACAGAAGTAAAATTAATTGTATGTGTTAGTAATTATAGCCAATATTGGAGATTTTTTTTCTCCCTCTCTCTCTTCTCTCTCTCTTTCAACATATTCTCTTTTATAAAAAATAGATTAAGTTCTCACATGGTATATATTTATTATGGTTTCTCCTCCCTCTACTCCTCACAGTTTTATTTTATCTTATTTTATTGTATTGTTATCACTTAGAAGCCTGTATATTTTCTGAGAGAGAAAAGAAGCAAGTTTGAATTGGGGGAAGTCGAAAAAAAAAAACACTGGGAAGAATATAAGGAAGGAAAACCATAATTAGAGTGTATTATGAGAAGGAAAAATATCCCTATTTTCGGTTAAGGAACAAAACCAAACCAAAATAAAACAAATAAAGTAAATCATATTTCATAGAAAAACAAAACACAAGAGTCAGAGTGAGCATCGTTAGCAAAGAGGAGGGGAAGAATAAGAGCAGAACTGACAACATAGGCAGACTCAGAATTTTGTCTATAGACAACAACTATTCCCTTGGTTGAACAACACTGAAAACCTACCATGTGATTGGTAAGTGCTCACTGTATTGACATTTGTACTAAATCAGGCAAGAGCTCAGAATTTTGTCTCAGTGATTAAAAAAAAAAGGGAAAGAAGAGAAAAAAATGTGAGCATTAAAAAATTAACATTACCTTCTTAGAAGGAGTAACAAAATACTCAAGGGAGCAAATATGGAGAAAAAGTGAGGGACAGAAACTGAAGGAGGGACCGTCTGGAGAGCATGCCACCTAGGTATCCATCCCATGTGCAGTCACCAAAGGTAGACGCTGATGTGGATATCAGGAAGTGCATGCTGACAGAAGCCTGATATAGCTGTGTCTTTAGAGGTCTGCCAGAGTTTGACATATTCAGAGGCAGATGCTCACAGCTAACCATTGAACTGATCAAGGGGTTCCTAATGGAGGAGTTATAGTGAAGACTGTAGGAGCTGAAAGGGTTTGCAGCCCCATGAGGAGAGCAACAATACCAACCAACCAGAGCTCCCAGGGTCTAAACCACCAGCCTGGGAGCACTTAGGGAGGGATCAATGGCTCCAGCTGTATATATAAGGGAGGATGGCCCTCTTGGGCATAGGTGGGAGAGGAGATCCTTGGTCCCATGAAGGCTGGACGCTGTGTGTGGGCTAATTCAAGGGTGGAGAGGTGGGAGTAGTGGGGTAGGTAGGGGCACCTCCTCAGAGAAGCAGGAGGAAGAGGAAGGGCAACAGGATAGGGGGTTCCTGGGCGGGGTGGCGGGGAGGGGATGGGGTAAGGGGATAACATCTGAACTGTAAATAAAGTATCCAATAAAAAACATATAAGCAAATGCATGATTTGCATATGCTTTCATGTTAAATACTTAGGAATAAGGTAATTAAAGTTTAATCTGCATTGAAAAAAATTAGCATTAGTTGGGGTTTGGGGACATATTTCAAAAAGAAAAAGATTAACATTATCCGCTCATCTTAGGCTGCCAACGTTGTCGCAGAGATGCCTGTGAACTCTTAAGTGTTTTTTGAGTCCCCTTGGCAGAGTAAGTTGAAATTCCCTATCTCATGTTCAATGCTCCACCCTCCTTCTGTGGAATACCCACGGTCCTAACTTACATCCCGAGGATTGGTCATGAGCCAGCTGTGACTGGTTAAAAGCTTCTTTCCTTTTCCCTGTTTCTCTCTACCCACTGCCTGCTCTACATCTACAGGCCTCGTCCAGATCTGTGGTTTGTCAGCCATATTTTCCTGGTACAATTATGCAGCTCCCACACTGACCCAGTCTAAGGCAGGACAAATTCTCATGCAAATGTGCAAAGAAAGAGCCTAGGTCAAATCATAAAACTGGAAGCAACATGAATAGCCAAAATAGCATGTTTTCTATCAAATCTACTAGTTTTAAGCAGGCGTTCTCTCAAAGGAAGTACCTAAATGAGTTCAAAAGCACAGAAATTAAAAGACCAAAAATAAATTTTTATCAAGAATTCAAAGAATTTAAAGGACACATTAACAAATTCTTCATTGAACTCCAAGAGGCTAACAATAAAAGTCCAAGTTATATTCAAGAATGTACAAATATGGGGTTTAGTAAAATGATAGAGCTAATTTAGAATTTGAAGACTAAATTCAATAATAAGATAGAAACATTGAACAAAACACAAGTGTAAATAAATATGAAATAAAAAACCCCTCACTGTTCCTTTTTGAAAACTGAGCTTACAAGTAGGATGAAACAAGCATAAGACAGAATATCAGGATAACAAAGATAAGACAGAGGATCTAGATAAAATAAGCAAAGACGATGAAAACTTAAAAAAGTACAAAAACATGCTTATGAACCCTAATAGTTTCTGAGCCACCTTCGCAGCATCATCACATACATGCATGTGAACTGTAATCTAACATGCAGGAAAGTAGGATACCGTTGAAAGCACACATCTTCAAATTTCACATAGAGATGAGAGAGAAGAATCCAGGACAATGGCATATACCATTGAAGAAAAAAAATCTCCTAAATATATATTCAAGTACACAGACCAGAAAAGAATCTCCACAAGGCTTAAAATAGTTATAATCCTAAGTATTCAGGACAAAGAAAAATACTGAAAGCTACAAGAGAAAAAACACAAATCACATATAAAGGAAAACCCATCAGAATAACACCTGATTATTCAATGAAAATTTTAGAAAAGCCCAGAATAGTTCACTCCAAGTTCTAAAAGACCATATGATTGCCAATGTAGACGACTCTTCCCCGCATCTCTATCTGCCATCACTGAAAGTAAAAGAAAAGCCTCATAATTGAATCAGCCTAAAAAGTTCAGGGAAGAACAAAACAAAAAAAGAAAGAAACAAAAACTCTCTAAACCGAGAGGCATTTGTTAGCAATGACAAAACAGTAGAGTACTAGAAGCAATAGTTAGAACTTAAGAGGAATAAGCAAAGTTATGAGACTCTAGAAAGAAAATAAACAAAACTATAATTAATGAAATTTAACCCATATCTACTGCCCTGAACAAAAATTAACTGTGAGTAGATCAGAGACCTCAGCTTGAACCTGAAATACTAAGGCTGCTAGAGAAAAACTGGCTATTCTCTACAACATACAGACTTAGAGAAGGACTTTCTGAATAGGACTCTATTTGCCCAGGAACTAAGGCCAACAAAACTTCTGTATAGCTAAGGAAACAATCGATTCAGTAGAAACCCCAAAATAGGAGTGAATATACAGAAAACTTAAAAAAGAAAAGTCAAGAAAACAAGTGAACCACTCAAAAATCGGCTAGGTTTTTAAACAGAGAGTTCTCAACAGAAGAAATAAAAATGGCTAAGAAATCCATCAAGAAGTGTTCATCATCCTTAGCAGTTAAGAAAATTCAAACTAAACCAACTCCAAGACTTCATCTCACCAGCCAGTATGTCTATGATCCACATGAACAACAGACAAAAAGCTCTGGTGGGTGTGGAGAGAGCATCGAAAATTTACTATTGGTGGTAATGCAAAGTGTTGCGGCCCCTCTGGAAATAAGTGTGGAGAGTTCTTAAAAAACTGAAAGTAAATCTATCATTTGACCCAGCAAGCAGCCAAGGGAACAAAGCAATGAGTAGTCCTACCCAGCTGTGACACCTGTGAACCATCACAATGACAAGCATGGTAGGATATATAAGGAAGCTCAATAGTGATACTTATATATTAGTGATAATAAACAGCTTTCTAAGAGGACTTCAGGTCCACTCAACAGGAGTGAAATTATGACTGGATTTAGAAACCTAGCCAGCTTTTAGGGATGGTGAAGCCATGGAGCATAGACAATAATATACTACTACTACATTGCTAAGTCAGCACAGTTTCTTACTACATTCTAAATCTTATATTTACAGATAAGCTTTGCGATAAAAGAAGCTTCTATCTACAGCAAATGTCTCCACTTTTCTTGCTACAGAAAACCACAATTGGACATATTGCAAAGATCACTGGATTTTGGAGAGCCCAGTAACTGTGGATAATTTGCAGCACAGCTCTTGTATCTATGGCTCAAGAGAATACCACAGAAGGAGGACAGAAAGATGGTAAGATCCGAAATACCAAGAAGTCTGCCGTGCTCTTAGAAACGGTCACATAAACAAGAACCGAGCAATGGCAAAGTCACCAGACAGGGTAACACAGAAAGGTGAAAATCTCACAAGGTCTAACCCATAGCCAAAAACTAAAGGCAACAATGAATGCTAAAAGTGGGAATTACTCTTCCAGGACTAAGATCCCCCTAAAATTGTTTACCCAATTCAGGGTCATCAGTTCTGAAACCACAAGCAACAAAAATGAACTCAACATGTTGTATTTGTATATCCTTGCATATGTTTGTATATATAAATATATGTATGTATGTAACAATAATAATCAAAGAGGCTACCAATTTGTTAGTAGGGAGGTTATCGTGGTTTGAAGGGAGGAAAGGGAAGGGGAGAAGTGTTAATTTTAATTAAATAATAATAAATTGGCATTGAAAATTAAGAAATTTCATTGTAAAGACTGTCTCTATAGTCTTCATAACCCAAATGCATCAGTTGGCAAGAATGAGTAGACTTGCCTCAGTACACAGGACTTCTATGATCTCATTACTCTTTCTCATCTGCCTTCTATCAATATTAGAATTAATCAATCACAATGCAAAATGGTGAAGGTATAAAACCTAATATAAGCCTTATTTATGGCCAGCTGATAATAATAGTCTCCTTATTTTTTGCACATGAGCAGACAGACTCAAAGATCTTAAATATCTTCACTTGGGATTTAGAAAAAAGCACATGTGTGATTTGACTTCAAAAGTGTAAATCTCTGAACCGTTCTTTGTAATATGCTTCCCTTAATTTTCACGATTGGCTGTAATACAATTTAATTTTGCTTTTGATTTCTTCCTTTTTTCTATTCAAGATTTCTAGGAATGCAGTAGCAACTACCACAAATTCAATGGCTTGAAAAAAAACCCCACAGTTTATTTTATTTTAGTTCAGGAGGTCAGAAGTCTAAAAAGTGTCTGAAAGAATGGAATGGGTTGTTTGGGACTGGGGGCTTCTGGGAAAGTCATTTTCTTTTTACACCCTAGTCTAGAAGCTCTCTCCATTTCTCTGTAGTCCTTCCTTTCACTTCCATATTATATCCATCCAAAACTGTGCTTCTCACTGTATTCCTCTTCTGTCTGAATTTATCCTTCTTACTGTCCACTCACAATGACCCGTTGGTTATGTTGAGGATATCAGATGAGCAATGATAATTTCCCATCTCAAAAATACTCATGGTAGGAAATATGGAAACAAAGAGCACAGCAGAGACTGAAGGAAAGGCCATCCAGAGACTGCTCCAACTGGGGATCCATCCCATATACAGTCACCAAACCCAAACACTATTAATAGCGGATGTCAAGAAGTACATGTTGACAGGAGCCTGATATAGCTGTCTCCTAAGAGGCTCTGACAGAGCCTGACAAATACAGAGGCAGATGCTTGCAGCCAACCATTGGACTGAGAACAAGGTCACTAATGGAGAAGTTAGAGGAAGGACTGAAGGAGCTGAAGGGATTTGCAACCTCATAGGAAGAACAACAATATCAACCAACCAGAGTCCCTAGAGCTCCCAGGGACTAAACCACCAACCAAAGAGTACACATGGACTGACCCATGGCAGCTGGAGCTGCATATGTAGCAGAAGATGGCTTTATCTGGCATTAATGGGAAGAGAAGCCCTTGGTCCTGTGAAGGCTCGATGCCGAATTGTAGGGGAATGCCAGGGCAGGGAGGCCAGAGTGGGTGGGTGGGTAGAGGAGCACCTACATAGAAGCTGGCGGAGGAGGGATGGGATAGGGAGTTTCCAGAAGGGAAACTGGGAAAGGGAATAACATTTGAAATGTAAATAAAGAAAATATCCAATGAAAGAAAAGAGATTTTTTTAAACAACCTAAGAATCAAAGTTCAATGCATACAACCAGATTAATAGGTTTAGGGCATTACAATGTAATTATCTTTAAGTTGCCAGTATCCAACCTACCACACTACCCATTATAAGCACCAGATTCACCAGAGTTTGATCTATTACTACACAATAAGGTTTCATTAAAGCATATACTTAATATATAAATAATAACAATTATGAATCATTATTAGGTAAGTCATGTACATATTTTATGGATGAAAATACATGTATTTTTAAAGAAGAAAGTAATATAAATGAATATAATATAAGAAGCTTTAAAACAGAGATTTGTTTTCAAAAAAGGACATTAGTAAGCTATATTTATTTGATTCCAAAATATGTTACATTTTTCATTTCCTCAGTAGATATAAACTGAACCACGTTCTGCAGAAGATAAGAAGTCTAAAATCAGAAACCAACACCTGCATATTTTGTGACATTGCACCTGTGTTTTTTGAGTGGAGAAAATAGAAAGATCAATAGTGTATCACATGTTATCTTTAAATACTAATAAATTTGCTTCTTAAAGATAAAATATCTTAAATATAACTCAGTCCTAATTGAAAATGTGAAGCTCTGCTAAGTTTGCCTGTTTAATGAAAACAGTTTTCCTTAGTTAAATAGCTTCTCTGTTGAATAAAGCTTCACCAAAGAGTTTTTATTACTAGCTGCGAAAGGTTTCTTCCTATAAATACACATAAACAAGGACAAGACTAGTCTTGTCATCCTAAAGGTGCATTTCTTAGTTTTATGCTACTAAGTTTTATGAATTTTTTTGTGTATGAAGAGTTCTAGTTTAAAACAATCTACACCTTCAAACTACTCCTTGTAAAAAGTGTCGTTTGAATTACAATGATAATTCTATAGTGTTGTCTTTATTTTCTTGCCTTCCTTTGCTCAAGAAGATTTGTAGTATTCCTATTTTCATCTGTACACACTCTTGCTAATCACATCCGTGCTTTGTATTATTATCTGTAGAGGACTCTCTATCTTTCTGTCTCTGTCTTTCTCTGTCTTTGTCTCTTTCTCCCTCTCTCTTTCTTCTATTTTGAAGTAAAACTTTATTGAAAGCTTTATAGCAGACCAAGCACATAAAACCATGTACATGTCATTGTCTATTTTGTAATTTTGTGAGAGAAAGGCTAGTTGTAGGTTTTTTGAGCTACTTTTTCTCATGTGAAGTCCTATGCTGCTTATTGCTCTTGATACTTTTATTCCAGATAGGCAGTAGAATATTTTTACCTCTCTAGAGGCCTTACAATAGACCACAAGTTATAATTATTATGTCATATGTTTTTATTCTCACAGATAAAGTCTACATGTTTTTAAAAAATTGAGAATTGAAGGGGTTGATGAGATAGCTTTTTGATTAAAGTGGCTGTTAAACAAGCATAGGGACCTACTTTTTTATCTTGAGCATCCAATAGAAATTGGCATGTCTGCATCTGTAACTCCAACACTGTCAGGGAGGAGGGTTAGCAGAGACAAGCAGAATCCAGAAGGTCACTGACCAGCTAACCCAGAAGGATCTATGAGCTTCGCGTTCTGTGAGATGCCTCAGCTCAAAACATAGGGTGGAAGGAAACTGAAGAAGATTCTTCTGGACTCCAGGTGTGTGCACACATATACATTAATATTTCCAATGTTGATGCATGAACATCCACACATACACACACAACCACACAAACACATATACCGCACATGAATTTTTGATTATTGAATAATGATGTTAAATTGATTAAAGAAAAAGCAAAAGTGACCCATAAGGGCAATACTAACTGAACTTAGTGGGTTATTAAAAGTTGTAAAGTTGCCAGGGGGATTGTTTGGGGGAATATGAGGGAGTTAGAAGTGGAGAATGCCATTGATAGGATCATATTTCATTGCATGCACATAAAACATTAAAAAGTGAGAGTTGGTCTGTGAAATAGACCAACATGTCAGATACCTCCTGCATAAGCAGAAGACCTTGAGTTTGATTCCAGAATGAAACGTGGAAGGAGAGAACAGACTATTAAAGTTGCCTACTACTTTCTACATACACACAGTGATCTATCTATCTATCTATCTATCTATCTATCTATCTATCTATCTATCTATCATCTATCTATCTCTACACAAACATTATGCTACACCACATACAAACATGCACATATATACCACACCACACCACACCACACCACATACAATTTTAAAATTGTGAGATAACATCTTCTTTGTTTTAACTATATCTCCTAGAATATAACTCTTACTTTTGACATTTTTTATGTGAATTTTTATCCAAAATGAAGCCATCTCCTTTTGTCAATATGTCACCTAAGCATTTGAGTCAGATTGGATATGAGAACTGACTGTGTATCGCATCCAAGAGAGATAACTTCCTGTGCAATGCTTCCTTGGCTTGCCTTCAGGTGAGGGATGCTGACTATTATTTCTGTTTTCATGGCTGGGATGAAAACCCAGAAGGAAGTCAGTGATGGAAACACCTCATTTGCTTAAAACCACAAAGCATTTTTTATGTTCTGAGTTGAGCAGTAAAAAAACCCCAGATATATTCTTGAAAAATAAGTAAGTAAATAAGCGTGCTCAGGAATCTAGAGAGATTTTCTCCTTATTTTTGAAAAATATATGAGGATAGTAAACGGAGAGAAGAATGTAAACACATAACAATGTAACACTGATCCAACAGAAAAGATCTAGTATCTTTATAACATTATTTTTCTGGATCGAACATCTTATTTCATTTCAATTATTTGTGTCTGTTGCATATTTATCTGCTAAATTCAGGGTTTTTTTTCTACCTATGTTCTTTCAGATTCTCTTAAAGAAGAGCATCCACATTCACAAGAATGGGGCCATGTTTTCAGAGAGCTGCTTCTGATGGCAGCAGTATTCATTGCTAGGAATTTATTTACTTACGACTTCTTTTATGATTTCTTTGTTTAGATTATCTTTTCTCCTCTATTGCCAAGGAAAGAAGCTAGGGCATTGCATATGTTAGGCAAGTCCTGCGATGCTCAACTGTGCCCTTAGCCTGCAAACCCTTTCTTTATTTGCAAATCGGTCTGTGATTTTCATATATGTAGTTTTTCTTCTTAAAGTTAGGAAGTCTAAACAAATAGAAACTGAAGATACCTCACTTCAAATATTTTGTTTAATAGAAATCACTATAAAGATTGTCTGATAGATGTTAAATAAAACTTTCTTCTGCTTTATGACAAAACTTTTGTGCTGTTCTAATAAACAATACCGTATTCCAGTCTAATGATTCCCTTGCCACTACTTTTGTTTGTTAGAATGTGGGTTTCATACAGGGAAAGATGTGTTGGCAAGAGGGGTTAAGAACAGAATGCACTGGGTGCTATAAAGCCGAGTGAAAGTATTTATGTTTGTCCTGAAGGCAGTATTGAGCTATTCACAACTCTTGAGCTGAGGTGTGCCGTCAAAGTGGTAGTTACAGTAACACAATATGCCCATAGTATTTGTGCTTGAGGGGAAAGGAGAGAAATTGAGTGAAACAGACTCCTAAATAGAAGAAGCCACTTAGTGCCTGCGTGTAGTGTAGGTATGACTTAACGAATAAAGGCCTAGCTCAGGATGCTATTGCAGAGATTGCAAGAAAGCCAGCAAAGTTCTATGATATTACTGAGGCAGATGAGGTACAGACTTTATAGGACTCATGGTAGAGAAATAAAATAAGGAATGAGGTTTTAAGCTTGAGGAATTTAACAAAAGCATGATATTAGGAAAGATAGTGAAGAGAGGTAGCCTATTTGAATAAGGGTAAGATAAATTCAACTTTAATCATATTTTTTTTCAAAACATGTAGGTATATATGTGTAGTGCCAATGGGAAAATACTGGATCAAGTTTCACAAAAGTAATTGTCTTGATATGGATTTGGAATTATCCATGTAGAACTGAGTGTGCAGCCTTAGGCAGATTAGCTTTCCAGTTGACAGGGTAAAGAAGAGATGGGCAATGAAGCTTGAAACACGTGCTGCCACATCTGCTTTATTATCTTAATAACTCTTCACTGCCTGAAGTTCCTCTGCTCAGCATGAACTTCGTCATGATCTATTTAAGTTTTTCTGTAACACGACTTCATCATGAATAAAGATTAGGATTCTGTTGTTTACTTGTGTACCTCAAGGCCAAGGAAAGGTACCTAACACATGGTAGGTAACCAAGAGCTATCTACTGAGAGGCTGGAAATAAGACTGGGTGGAAATGGGCTGGTTATGAAAGCATGAGGCTCTTGAGTTCTGAACCCCAGCACCTATATAAAAGCTGGGCATGGTAGTGTCAGGCTGGAATCTGGGGGTTAGAGTTAGATGTGTCCCTAGGGCTTGCTGTCCAGCCAGTATAGCTAAAAGTGGTGAGTTACATGTTCAGAGACGGGCCCTCACTCAAAAAATAAGATGGATAGCAATTGAGGAAGACAGCTGATTCCCACTTCTGACTTCCATGTACATTTTCATAGTTAAGTACACTTGAACAAACACATGCAACATATATACACAACACACAACACACACACACGTACAAATGCATGCATATAACTCCATGCATGACACAGTATCTAGTATACTGAATGCATGAATGAGATAGTGAATGAAGAAATCAGTAATTTCACAGATAATTCAGTTCTTCAAACTGTCTATACTGACAATCTGCTGGGCCAAGGACAAATACTTTATCAAATACTATATTTTAGACAAAGACATATTTTACTCCCACCTCCCATAAGTAATATCTTGACCTTCTTTGTACTTTACCCCATGCTCCAACTATCATCACAATAGGTAACATTCTGACCTTCTTTGCTGAGTGGTTTTTCAAATGTGACTGGTGTCCTTCTGCTTCCCAGAGATTCTTTTTCACTTTGGTTTTCTCCCTTTGAGAAAGAAAATAGAGGTTGTTGTCATTTCAACATGCAGTTAAATGTGCAATGTCACTACTCTCAGTCAGTTATCAGTATGATTATTAAAACTGAACATCTATTTATGATTTCCTAAAAATGCTTAACCTGTACCTAAATAGATATTCTCAAGCTGTCAGTTCAATAACTTACTATCGAATCAGCTTTGATCACCTTCCTCCCACAATTCACAAAATATTTTTGTCATTGTAACCCTGACGCATTGTCCTCCTAATTTTGGTCTTTACGGTGCCCTAACACTGACCCATCAGGCTCAATAGTGGTAGAATTGAAAACAATGGGAAGGAGGTGGCAGTTTCATCCTATTATTACTAATTCTGTTTTCTTCTTGACTTTGTTCTTGTCTGCACTTCAACATTTTCCTAAGCTTCCCATTGAAATGGAATTATTTCACCCTCAATATAGCCAGTGGCTAACTGACAATATTGTTCCTTCAGTGGCTAACTGATGATGTTCCTATGGTGGCTAACTGATGATGTTCCTATGGTGGCTAACTGATGATGTTCCTATAAGGATGCATTGACACAGAACAAAGTTTACAGGGCAGGAAGGTCAGCTGCCAAATTTTAGTAGAGGGAACAAAAAACTGTGAGTGTGAAAAAATAGGATGGAGAGATAGTTGGTAAAGCACTTGGTGCCCAAGGATGAGGACCTGGACATAAAATGCCAGATATGCTGGCAGGCGAGTATAATACTAATGCTGGGGCTGTATCTCACCAGATGCCTGGAGCTTCCAGGACATCAACCTAGCTGAAGTGGTGGGCCTTAGTTCTCAGTATGTGGAAGACAATTCCTGAAGAATGGCACCTGTGGTTAACCTCTGGCTTTGAAGCATGCATGCATACATACGACCGTACACATACACCTGAATACTAGCCTCCAGCCTCCACCCCCCAAAAGGAAATGTAGATGATGAGAAAATACCTTTAGGAAATCGAAATGGTGCTCGAAAGTAAACTGTTCTGCAGTAGAAAGGAAGGGGAAAGGACAAATAAAAAGAAGTAGTAGGTGACTGAGGTAGATCAAAAGCCCAAGGTGTGGTTGTGAAGGGGGTGGAAGATGAGCAAGTAATTAGGAACAAAGACTCTGAGTATCTTGTGTGTTGTAATATGGACTCTGACATTATGTATGAGTACTGAAGACTAACTATATAAGACAACTTCATTTAAATCTCACAGTAACCACATATGTTAGGCAAGGCTGGCGCTATTTTTTATAGAATACAAAATTGTTTGGATGGCTAACTACATGCACATAGTGGAGGAATGAGTTAGGACCATCTATTAATAATAATAATAATAATAATAATAATAATAAGCTGTACAACTTCTTCACATCATGTTTTGATGTTATTTGTAAAATTTTCCATTGTAGTCTTTATACATTGTATAAATATAGACATATGAACAATGTCATGTTCAGAAGAAAAGTACCATGTTTGTATTGGGCTGGCTTTGTGTTTCTTTAGCTATTAGTTGTTGATACACAGAAATTTCACAGGAACCTTTTGATTGAGCTTTAAAAGGCTACTTTTGAAAGCACAATACAATTTGATTTGTTTTTATTTTTAGATATTTCCTTATAGGATTTAAATTATTTGTATTTATATGCCATTGAAAAAGGTATTTTATGGGAGAACATAGCATTCTAACATTTGTGATTGTTACATTTAGAATTTTTAATAGAAAACTTTAAAAAAAAGCTGTTTCACCTATTTCCCACATGTACTTAGAAACAACAGACACCAAGCATTCCCAGACAGAATTCCCAGAATCTGTTACCAACAGGCCTTCTCAAAATTAACATTCCACTATCACAGCTGCCAAAGGGCACAGGCTCTACTCAAGAGCTTCTCTGCCAGGGTATAATCTAAGCTCTCCTCTAGCATGGCTGCTTCAGGGGGAGATGGGTCTTGAAAAGCAACTGTTCTGCTTTCCCTCTAAGTGTCCTGTAGTCTGTGGGACACTCATCTGGAAGGGTTGACTCATAGCTCCCTCTCATCTGTCACCATGCAGCCAGGATGGTGATGGGGTTTCTGCTGTACTTCTTATAGAGTGGGATCTAGTACAGCCTCAGTCATGTTCTAGCTGTGTGTTAGCAGTGTTAGAGCAGGATTTTGTCTCACAGATGTCAGTGCTTGCAAAGGGCTCAGCACACTGCCCACTGCATAGTTAGTGCTGAAAACTCTTATGCTCTTCAAGTAAAAGACCTATTAGTTATTTCTGTGCAACCTGTGAGAAAATGAAATTAGCAACAAAAAAGTCTTCCAAGACCAAATATATCCCCTAACATTATTATGCTCCCTTTAAATATGCATATGCAGAATATATAAATTAATAAGAACATGGTTTAAGCAGTACCCAATCTAGATGTTACCATGAAAACCTGCTGACCAATCTTCCATATGACAGCATTTGTTAGCATCCATTAGCAGACAAAGGATGAGACTCAAGACTGACTTAGGAACATAAATAACATACCTGTACTATGGATGGCTGAGACCGACTGCTCAGGTGGGGGCAGGGTTTCTTCTCGGTCTTCCCTTCCATGGGCTTCACTTTGTTAAATTTTACTGTCAGTGATTTTAACATCTTCTCTGAGGCAGGTCTGAAAGACTTCGACTTTATGACCCTGTATCTCTAAGAGGAGAGCTGTGCTTTGTTTTTCTTTCCATTAGTAGACAAACCAATTAGTTGTTTAATCAGGATTTTGTTCTGGTTAATTCCTACAGCCGACTCTCTAGCTAAGCAGGGCTTTGACTTAAAAGCAGTAAATTACTTCTGCTTGGGTGATTTGCACTCTGTTTATGAACTTTCAAGAATCAAAATGCCCCTGTGAATAATTTAAGATGAGAGGATTAAACAAGTTGAGTCAAATTGTTTAAAAAGATTACTCTGCCCCGTTGACTTGTTTTCTTCCTTTCTAATTGCTCACCTTCCTGTCTGTGCCTAGTTTTAAACAAAGGGATATATGCGAATGATTAACTAGTGAAACATGCATGAAGGTTCTAATTTAAAGCAAGGAGTCTGCTTTGCCAAAGTGCCCATCTCTAGTGATGAAACATGACTTTACTATTAAACTTATCTTGTCTATCCAGATTTTGATTCCACATTGAAAAGTCTGTGTAATCTAGTTTCTGTTTGTATGTAGACTGGGGTCTCCAACTTTTAAGAGTCACAGGTCCGTTATGAAGAATTGTTAGAGAAACTTTCTACCCAGAGCCCAAATGTCTTTGATGTTTTGTGCTATTGTATGTGACAAACTTTTGTAAGCACTTATTTTTTGAATAAGAACTGCTCTCTCTCTCTCTCTCTCTCTCTCTCTCTCTCTCTCTCTCTCTCTCTGTCTCTTTCTCTGTTTCTGTCTCTTTCTGTCTCTGTCTCTCTGTCTTCCTCCTCCCCCGCCTCCCCCCCCACCCCCCGTGTGTAAATTAGAGTGTGCTGCCTGGAGATTTACTTTGGGTATCTTTCACAAGTCACTCTTTAACTTTCTTCAGTTATGGTCCCTCACTGAACTTGGAATTCCTTGGTTCACCTAGGCTGGCTAGCCAGTAAGCAAGCCAGAGTGACCATTTTGTCTCTACCTCCCTAGCACTTGTATTGCAAGCCATATGTGTGCTGATGTGCTTGTGTGTGTGTGTGTGTGTGTGTGTGAATCTACTAGGATTTTTATTCTTGTACAGTAGGCACTTTATTTGCTGAATCATTTCCCCTGTTTTTATAGCCCACAGATACCAGTTTTTGCTGGCCATATATTCAGGAATGGGAGGCCATTCGTTGGAGAGTGGGCAACATAGCAGTGAATACATCGTTAAAGAGAACAGACTCTCTCTTTACCAAAAGTTATCAACTGTCAATAGCTCCTCAATTAGGCTCAAGGGACTCATGAGTCTACCCTCTCTCCATGCTGGAATTTTGACGGCCTTGACCATGTGCAGATCTTGTTCAGGCCATGATAACTGGCCTTAGAGAAGAGAGAATTATAGATACCTCATTTGTGACTGAGCACCTGCACATTCCACAGATACTCTTTGGATCTTGATCAATTATGAATTTCTGTATAAACTGCTATCTGCTACACACACACACACACACACACACACACACACACACACACACCCCTTAACTTTCCTGATGAGGTCTGAGACGATGAACATACATTTTGATTATTGGGACTGTGTGTGTGTGTGTGTGAATCATAGAAAACCTTTTTGCCCTCACAAGATGTTTACATTTGCTTCTAACTTTAAATTCTGTGTTTTGTTTTTCTCCCAGAATGGGGGCTTTCCAGTGAGCAAGAAGACAAGAGGAAGGACAAGGGCTTTGGGTAGCACTGGTTGACAGGTTGTATGACAGCACTCTTTTTGTTTTATTGTCCAGATTTTTTCCAGTGACAGAGCAGAAGGAGCAAATGTAAGTAAAACCACCTGCCCTTCAATATAAATCTGACCATTTGTCTAATTCCGTCAGCTCAGCCACTCTCCATTCTAAATTATAATGTTTAAATTTCTAGCCAAGACATCCTGGGCCAACTGTTATTGACTGTTGCGTAACTCCCTGACTTCAACTGGGGTCTCTTCTGTTTGCTCTGAATATCTGATATAAAAACTTATTTTTAATTATGCTGCCTTTTCTTATTTCTATTCATACCTCGTTGTTTAAAAGTGAAATGTCCTCCACGGGCTCATGCTTTGAGTGTTTGTTTCCTATCTGGTGGCACTGTTTGGAAATATTGTGAGGTGTTTAGAAGGTAGTACTTAACTGGTAGGTGCAGAGCTGGGCCTTTGAAGGTTAATAACTCGGCTCTCTGGGCCTTTGGGATATCCTTCTCTCTACCTTTACTACCACAGATAAACTGAAATCCCCCTGAAAACAGTGAGCCATGGTAGTTTTTCTCCTTTCAGCTCCTTCTCTCAAGTACTTGCCCCAAGGTGTGATGTAACCAATACAATGTCTTGCTCATATGTGCTATCTTCTTTTTCTATTGCTGTTTCTCTTGTGTCTTTGCCTGAAGGTGGCTGTTTTCTTCTTCCACCTCTCTTTCCTCTTTTCTACTATGAACAAATGAATAGTCAATCTCTGCTGTTACTAATGTACGCCTGTCACACATAGAGATCTTTATCAATTCTTATTTTAAATCCAGTGCTAGGTCCCCATTTTTGCTCTCACCCTGTTCGCTTCTTTAGGCTATGGCTTGGGTTCTTTAGTTCCTGTGTGTAGTTCATGCTTTGGCACAGTGTGCATATGTTGAGAATGCTTCTTGAATGATTGATGAATGGACAGTTGTGGGACTGTGTAAGGGTATCCTGGCTCATGGCTGCACATGGGCCTAGAACCCCGAGACTCTCAGTGAGAACAGGAGTTCGTCCACGTCCCCAGAACCCAGGGTCCTGACACTGAAGTCTTGTCTCCATAGACCTACGTTGTTCAGTCACGTTGGCCATTACAGCCCCTCCCAAAGTGCACAGTTGGAGGGCGTGACCATAGGCCTCAGGCCCTAGGGATTTACATACTAATGAAGGCCAGAGGGCGGAGCAAATTAAGCATGCTTCCCCAGGCCCTCCCCCTCTCTCCCTTCCTATTTAACTCAGGTCTGGCCTGAGTTTTACTGGGCATACTTCCAGATCCATCCACCATCCGCCATGACAATAAACCCTTTTGGAACCAAGGACTTCCTCGCGTCATTGGGGCCTACCGTCGCCAACACCTCCTGCCTTTGGAACCTTAGACCTTCTCGTATATGTGGGACCTGCCAGTGTGGAAAACCCCCATGACCTCCACTACCACTGTGGCTTACTTTTTCCTACAGATAATGATGCAGATCACCTTTCAGATGTAGACTGGGAATAAAGATGTTCTTTATAGTTTATGGAGAGTAGAGGAAATAGAGCCATGTCTTTGAAGGTGTATAACTGCTGTGGTCCACTTTCTACTTTCCAATGAACCCAGGGTAAGCTCCCTATATGACGCTCTCTATACCTTCACAGAAGTTACCTGAGCACCCGAAATACAGGAACTCAAATGTTCATTGTACAATAAGATTATGTTTCAGTAAATCAAAGTCTTCATATTTAATGCTTTCACAAAACATTCTGTTTCTCCAACAGAAAAGCAGAAAGCCTCAACCTACCACTCAGAGGGAGACAAAAGGGACAACAGGAGGTAAAATTTCCCCACCTTAGGTTAGCCCCTGATGGGAACATGAAATCCTTTAACTGATATATCTTTCAAGGAAAGGTAATATTATTTAAACAGGACTCCTACTAAGTAAACACTGTGGCATGAATACTCCAGCATTGGCTTGGATCATTTCACATGAATGATGCTTAAGGATGCTAACACGTGAAACACCTATATAAACTTGATTTGCCCTTTTTGCATTTTGCATTTTGAAGAAGCATGAAACTTTTGCCTATTTTTCATGTCAAGAAAACTGAATGCATTTAAAACAAAACGATGGCCTCACTTTGCTGACACTAAATTATTGGTTACAATAAGCATAGCACTACATTGCCATCTAACCTATACTTTCACATGCTAGCACCCTGTGCCCTTTGCCTACCGTATCGATGACACCACTTGTAAAAACAGATCACTATTTTAAGTAAGCTTCTATTAGACCACCTCTCAAAAGCAGAAAACTGTCTTACCAGGAATGACTTGTAATAAAAAGAAAATTAAATCACAGTAACTACATTCCTTCAATAAGAACAACTGTTCAATGAAGCTGCATGCTTCAGTAAATAGCATATCTTAAACCTCACAAAAACAACTGAAGTTCTGTTTTAATTTATGACTATAAAGATTTAAGCAATTCTCTAAGATTCCTCAGAATTAAATTTAAATAGCCTAATTATAATTCAAATAGAAGAATAACCTCTGAAAATAAAGGAAATAACCAGTGAACAGTTCATAACCCCCCCAAATGACTTAAGTGTAAACAAACAGAATTCAGTTTATTGGAGCAATATCTATTTTTAGAAGAAGATAATATGTTAGTAATAATTCTGAAGACTGGTTGAGTCATAAAATTTCACTGTACTGAGTACATGTACTTATGCAGCAAAGGAAGTAATTAAATTATTTACATTTTTCCAGTTTATAATCATTCAAATGACAAAGCATTTAATTCTACTTTAATTTCATCTGTGGACAAAGTTTGGGGATGATTATGTGAGGTAGTGCATATGGTAACTTACAAACATTATTTTGTATAAATCAAGTACTTAATAAATATTTATCAAATAATTAAACAATATTTTGAGAGAGAGAGAGAGAGAGAGAGAGAGAGAGAATGTGGATATCAGAACACAACTTCTACAGAAGAAGCATGTGAACCCAACACAAGCACATATAAACAGTAACCTGGTGTGTCTAAGTGTATTATAGAACAGTCTGAAGCTTTGCTGAGGAAATCTTCTTTATTATCAGTTTTGAGGATTGAGCATATATCCATGCAGTTAAATCAGGATGCTGCAGACAGAAATAGCATCCAGTTACCCAAGATATCATTGTAAGAAGCACTTTCTGTGAACAACACAATGTTCTCAGTAAACCCCCAGCACAGATTTGTTGAACTACAGCACACTATCAACAATAGGCAGGAAACAGACACACAGCTTTTTTTCTGTATTGTATATAAGCTACAGATCATATCATGTTCCAAGGGGACTAAAGACATCTATATTTTATTATTTTTTATTTTAAACAGTTAGTAAGCTACTAGCTTTAGATTTTAAAAAAAATGGTCAAATAAAATTTCTAAATGCATTAAGATTTCTCTTGAATTGATAGGATTGAATATTTAATGACCCCCAAATTCATAAGGTGGAGTTACAGAAACTGATACTCAAAAGAACTTTTATATCATAAAATATTTATAACTCTATATTTAGAAGTGTTTGCAATGGTAATTTTGTGGAATAACACATTTAGCATGTTATTTTTTTCTTCATTCATGTACAGGTGCAATATTTTTTTTTCTTCATTCATGTACAGGTGCAATGTGAGCACATACGAAATAATTCAGCTGAGATGGACATTTGAGACACTAACATGATTACTTCAGTCGCTAGCAATGCTTTCTGTTTCTTTGATTATAACATTTTGAGTCTTAAATTTACAATTAAAATGTATGAGCAGCAAATGTAACAGACATTAAGGGTAAAAATGCCTTCAGGAAATCGTTAATAGCTAGTGGCATCTGTGACTAATGAATACTATATTAGTTTAGGCTGTGACTAACAAAATAAATGTTTTGAAAAAAATCCTTATGCTAGTATATGATGAACAGTAATCACATTGTGATGGATTTGCTTTGTGAATAAGGATGAGGTGTGTGTGTAGTTTTCTCATTTTTGGTACCAAGAGTGGGTCATCATTGCTTATTTATTTTCATCTAGTGAGCTAACTAGAAGCATTTCAATTAATTGAACATCATAATATACTGTTATGTAAGGAGATTAAAAGTTCAATTCCCAAAGAAGATTGTGTATCTACAATTAGCTTCCCAGTTAAGCTGCTTTTAATGGTGCCTTATTTTTATGTTCTAAACTTACGAATAATCTGATCTAAAGCCTCAGGAAATTCTGAGCCAAACTAAGGTATTATTTATTCCAATACAATATATGTCTAACTTCTATTTAAATAGTTGCTAGTTTATGAATGGTTGGTGATTTTTAATGATAACAGTTCATATGTGTTGATGTTGAATCTAGCACAAGCAGATTATTTCTCAGTGTTCAAACTTACCAAACACAAAACAACTTTAAGCACTTAGAATGACTACTAGTTCTTTACAGAAGCCAGAATCTACCTCACCTCAATCTTCTAATCTCTTCACTATCAAACCCTTAAATATTTATTTTTTATATGAAATAATGATTTTTGATTTGTCTTTTTAAAAACTTGTACTTGTTTTCTCTTTGTCACTCTCAGTTTTGCTACTATATATAAGTGTTTAGAGACTTTTGTACTGCTTTAAAGACTCTAGGTTAGCCAGAGGAAGACTTAAGCAGTGCTGGTAAAACTAGGGTCACAGTCTGTATGGGAGATGAGGCAGAAAACATCTAACTTGAGAGAAAATGGCTTCAGCAGAGTGTCCATGTGGATAATGTTGTCTGTACTTTTCTGTAACAGAAATGCTGTACATTTTTCTTTAATATCAAAGAACTCACACATTTCACTGAATATAATACCTGGAATTGATTTTAAACATCCCTAATGTTAAGTCTTCCAGTGTAGTCATTAGAATGCTATAAAATAATGTATTTTGAAATATTTTAATGTGTACCACAAAGTAATGAAAACTATAATACAAGGAAATATAATATGTTTCATAATGATTTTCTATTTGGGTAGTGGTTTTTATTTTTTTTTACTGTAGCTATGCACTACTTATTAGCATATATAATAATTAATTTTATCCTTACATATTTGAAAAAACTATAGGTATATATTGCATCACTATTTATTTTTAAAGACATGGCCAATGGTAGGTTTTCAATGCTCTATATCTATGTGTATATGGGCAACACTAACTGGACTTGTGGGACATAAAAAGAGGGAAGAAATTTGAAGGAGGCATATAGGATGGACATGAAGAGAGTTGGAGGGTGAAATGGGGAGTTAGATATGGTAATAGTTCATTGGGTATATTTATGAATTTTCAAAAACACTTAAAAAAATCAGTAAGGAAAACGAAAGTCTAAGGAGAGTAAAAAATGAACAAGCTAAATAAACTAGGCATATAAATTCTCACCCTAATTTTATAGACATAATTCATATGTATACACACCAGAGTTTTAGACCAAAGGAAATGTCAGAAAGAATGCACATTAATAAACTTAGAAAGACTGTTTCAAGAAATGATGTTGGCGGTGAGCATGGAAAGGCTTCTGCTAAGCAGTTGTAAACACATTTAAAATGGAACCTGGCATCACTCTGAAGGAATTTTAACCTTACACTGTTGGAGAAGTTTACCAAGTTGGCTTCAGAGTACACTAACTTTATGTAGCAGATTTAAAAAGTCATTTATGCAGTATCATGATCAGGCTATTATATGTAGCAAGTCACAGCATCAGTGATAGAAGAAATCTACATAAAACCCCTTGTTGAAAAACTTTACATGTTTCATGTAACAGAAACAAAAATAACCTGTTATACAGCTACTGCAAACAAAGTGAGTGTTTTTGCCCCCACATATGAGTTTTACCTAAAGCATGTCACCTTGGTAGCAGTGATACCATGCCTACACTGTGCTTGGCTGAGTTCATAATCTGTTGTAATTTGTGGCTTCTTGTTATTTCTCTAGCTTTTCTCTCCTGCTAAGATTTATTTCCTGATGATAATTAGAACTTTCTGCACTGCCATAGCTCCTGCTAGAACCATTGCACTCACCTGAGTTCTGTGGTGTGGCAAAGTACTGACTTCTACTATTGTAGAAGCCTAAACTTTGACTCCAAAATTTTCTCCCCTTTTAGGTCCAAAATTTGAATATTAGTTGTTGTAATTGCCAATGCCTTTTTGCCAATTACATTATTCTCAAAATTTCTCTCATAATTACCAAATCATGATAATCAATTTCACTGCCATCCTATCTATTATCACTGTGCTTACCAACAAAACTGCCATGACCACAAATTGTCATTGCCACCCAAACCACCTCCATGGCTACCACCAAAGTTTCCAAAAACACTTTGACCTCTTTGATATATGAAGGACCAGCTATCTCTTGCTTTGGCAGGGATTTTCTTACTTCATAGCTGTGGCCATTTATAGTATGGTATTTCTGAATGACAACCTTATTCTTGGAGTCATGATCAACAAAAGTGAACAAAGAAGGTTCTCTTCTTTCTCCTGTCTTTGTTGGTCATGAGATTATGATTTCAGTCCTTTCAACTTTCCCATACAGCTCCAAAAGACATCATAGACAATGTTTTTCAGAAGCATCTTTAATACCAGTAGATATTTTTGACAGGTAAATGGGAAACCAGTCTCTGACAGTCTTCTCTTGACATAGCTCTCTTTGGTTCTACAACTTTCTCCATCCACTTATGTGGCCTATCATTCATGGCTACACCGATCTTATTTATAAAAGCTGAGTGACACAGCTGAAGCCCCAAGAGCATGTGATGTTTGGTTCTTTCATTAGCACACTGAAGATAAGTATCCTTATTGACTGAGATGGATTCTCAGACTCACAGCAGTTGTTTTCTGGCTTGTTCCTCCGATGAAGAACTTCTTTAGCTGTTTTGTTGCTCCAGACATTACAGAGGAGAAATGCAAACCTGGCTCAGGCAGAGAACTCAATGAGTTCTTAGTTTGCATTTCTATGATGAACAGAGAAGTTTGAACATAGTTTTGTATGTTTAGTCTGCCTTTTTTACTTAACCTTTTTGAGAATAGTCTTCATTCATTAATCCAATGTCTGATTGAGCTGTTGGAGTTTTGTTTATTTAGTTTTTTGTGTTCTTTGTGTATTCTAGATAGTAATCTTTTCTCAGATGTATAATTAGAAAATATTCTTCTCCCCTTCTGTAGGCTGTTTTGTATTTGACTAATTGTTTCCTTTGCAGTGTAGAACTTAATTTTATAAGGTCCATTTGTCTGCTGTTGACATATTTCTTGAGTGACTGGAGTCATGCCCAGAAAGTCCTTCTTTGCCTTAGCTTTAAATATTTTCTCTAACAATTTCATATTTTCGAGTCTTACATTAAGATAATTGTACATTTGGAATGTAAATATTTTTCTGCTATATTTATTTAATATGTGTGTATACATGTGAGTAGACTTGTGTGCAAGTATAGCAGCCAGATGACAATTTGTAGGAATCCTTTCTCTTCTTCTATCAAGTGGGAGCTAAATATAGAACTTGGGACATTTAGTTTGGAGGCAAATGCCTTTACCTACTAAGCTACAAAATTCACTGAACTGAATTTTGTATAGTTACTGATGGGGATATGGGTTTTATTATTTTATATGTAGACACATAGTTTTTCAGCACTATTTATTAAACAGGCTGTCTTTTCTATAAATTTGTTTGATATCTTGGTAAAAGAACAGGTGCTTAGAATAGTTTTCTCCTTCCTTTGACCTTACGGTTATATCTGTCTTTGATGGTGAAGTACGTTACTTGAAGGCAACCAATAGACAGATTGTGGTTTATTTATTTGTTTCTTTTGTTAAAAATAGTTAAATATAATTATATATTTTCACCCTTCCCATGCCCATCTTATATCTACTTCCTACAACTAAATTCACTGTGATTTCATTTTTTTCCCCTTTAATTTAATCTGTTACATTTGGGTCTTTTGTTGGGGAACTGAGACAACCAGTATTTAGAATTATTGAAGATTATGCTATTCTTTGTCACTGTTGACTTTTAAAATTTTTGCTGTCTTCCTATTCTTCATTTGCTTAACTACCATTGTAGTATGGCTTATTCTTTCCTGTAGCCATGTGGATGTTTTTTTTTTCTTTAGTCTGAAGTATTTCTTCACATATCTTCTGGAGATCTGGCTTAAAGATCATAGCACAATCCCATTAATTTTGAAAAATGCTGTCTGTATATAAATTCTTCATTTTCTTTTCTTTTTTGTTTTATTTTAGTTTTTCAAGACAGGGTTTCTCTGTGTAGCCTTGGCTGTTCTGGAACTCATTAGGTAGACAAGGCTGGGCCTCAAACTCATAGAGATCCTCCTGTTTTTGCAGCCCAAATGCTGGGGTTAAAGACATGTGGCATCATTGTCTGACCTGGAAATAAATATTTTATCAAAGATTTGTTGTAACATGTATATACAGTAATGGTGAAATAGAGACAGCAATCACCTCTTATATTCCAAACATGTTATGAAGTAAATAAACACTGATTGTACTGTATGCAGTAATAAATTGCTATTATTAGAGTAAAAGCAGAATAAGGAAAGGTAAACAAAGGAGTGGAACAGTAGGGATGTGAGGAAGCAGAGGAGAGGCTGTTTTGATTAAATGTAGAATGACAGAGAGATATAGAAACGAAATCAGATAACATAAATCCATTCCAACTCTCAGGAGGTTGAATCATAAATCAGGTCATTCTATGTTCTTTGTGATATACCATCAGAAGGAAAATGAGAAAGGGAATAAGGAGGAAAAAAAGAGAATAAATACTGAAGAGAGAAATGAGGATAAAACAGGGATAGCAAATTAGTCATCCTGCTAATTTGACATTGGATATTACATAAAGGTGGTTTGAAAATGAAGGGAAGAACATTGGATGGGGTTATAAAACCTGAGTGCCTTCTTGTTGGTTCCAGTCTTATCTATTAACATCGTTTTCTTGGTTTCAGTCTACCATACCTCTGACTATTCCTTTCCTAGGTGTGGTTACAGATGCTGCTCACAGATCTACGGTTGTCCTTCAGGGGTCAGGATATGGATGTGGTTCTTGCCTTTGGGTAGCCTCTTGCAATGTTTCGTGAGTGCATGTTTGTTCAGTCCTCTGGCTCTTATAACCTTTCTACCCCCTCTTCTGCAATGTTCCCTTAGGCATGTGAATCTATGGGTGTCAGCTCCACAACTCTGTATTGTGATTGGTTGTGGTTACAAAGAGAAGTTTTCTTGATGAGGGGTGAGGGCTACACTAATCTGTGGTATAAAGACAAATATTTAGAATGAGTTATGGATTGTGCCAGGTTAGTAAAGTGATAGTCATAGGTTCTCCACCAAGACTCATGACTTCACCATCCCTTGGTAATTGGCTAGGATTTCAGTACTCCGCATGGTTTCCATCTTTTTGAGCAGGTCTTAAGTCCAATCAGAGAATTACTGTTAGTTACTGCCAAAGTATGTGTGCCAACAACTGTGTATTTCAATCACTTGTGGTTTTTTTGTAATGGTCTCCATCTGTTGCAAAGAGTAGTTTCCTTGAGGAGGGATGGAAGACACCAATAGACATGTCAACTTGGATGAGGAAATCTAATGAGATCTCAAACCTAGGCAAAGAATTTTGGGCAACTAAGAATACTGAGTGAAAGAAGCAGTATTTCCTAGGGAAGAGCACACCAATTTGTCTAATACTAAATAGGCATCCCTGAAATCATACACATACAAGAAACAATGTACAGACTGAAATAGTTGTATTTACTCACTTAGAAATATTTGCAAGTATGTTACAGATTTGTGTAATAACAATTAAAAAATAAGAGAAAATGATTTTGAAAGAGAGAAAGGGATTTGAAATAATTTGGAGTGAGGAAATTAATTATATTACAATCCTCCCAAGTAAAAATTTTTTAATTTTTTTAAATATTGTTTTTCTTATGACTTACATTAATCGAATTCTACTGCCATATTTAACTTATATTTTGTTAATCCTTTTATTTTCTATGAAAGTAAATTTTAATTTTGTAGTTTCTGTTATTTAACTTTACTTCCCATAATGTTAATAACAAAGGGGCTCATAAATGTCTACTTGTTTATACCTGTTAATGATAGAGTGGGAAAATAAACTTGAGTGTTATCATGGAATTTAACAATATGATCACTTTCTCTACTTAGAAATTTGAGATTTAATATCTGATTTTATTTGTAGTAGAGTCACCATTATGAGTCACTAGAAAGAAGCAACTTGACAAGATTAGAATATTTATACCGGAGAAAGAAGATTAATGAGCCAGTTTTCGCAACCCACAGGTTTTATGAAATGTAGTTTCCTCCTGATGAAGGCAATAAGTGTAATTTTTATTGAATATTATTTTCATAATAAAATGTTTTTGACTAAGCTAAATGAAGTATTTGTGGCATCAATCTATATTTCAAAAATTTTGAGACAAGAAATTTTAATTAAATTTTGAAAAATAGGAATTACAAGATGACCTAACTCCAGTGTTTCAGAACTGGTCTGAAGCACTGAAAGATCACACAAAAGAAACAGAAAGATCCAGAAGATCCAGGATATACAGGTCACAGTTTATTATAATATTTCTGATAGTCATCTGTGGCAATGAGACTTGGGTCCTATAATTTAGGATATATATATATATATATATATATATATATATATATATATATATATATATATATCAAGACAAAAGTGATTTCATCCAAGGCATATCATAACTGGTTTAATCTCAAACTAATATCTAGGCAGGCAGGGTCTGATTGCATAGTTCATATTAGCACTCAGTGATTTTGTTTACTTGGATTTTTTTGAAAATTATTAAGTAAAAACTAACTAGAGGGCTGGAGAGATGGCTCAGCAGTTAAGAACACTGACTGCTCTTCCAGAGGTCCTGAGTTCAATTCCCAGCAACCACATTGTGGCTCACAACCATCTGTAATGGGATCTGATGCCCTCTTCTGGTGTGTCTGAAGAGAGCAATGGTGTACTCATATACATAAAATAAATAAATAAATAAATCTTTTAAAAAACTAGCTAGAGCTGCACTGGGAAGTCCTAGAGGTTATTAATGTCTAAATGTGAACCTGAATCCTATATTTTAGCAGTGATTGGCATCTTGACCATCCAACCATTGGGCACCATGTTCTCTGGCAGTAGATTGTCATAGAAACACAGTTAAGTGGATGCACAAAGACATGTCTGGAATTTTACATCTGAATTTTTTTTATCTTTAAAAGTTCTAAGTTCTTTCTTATTTAAGGCACAAACAATGTAGTATTGGGACTGCAGCAAAAAAAATGTGCCTTGTTAAGAAATTCAATTTTTTATTAATTTTTATAAAACATATATGCTTTGATCATACTTTCCATCCTAACCTACTCCCAGATTTTCCCATCTCCCTATTCACTCTACTTCATGTTCTCTCTCTCTCTCTCTCTCTCTCTCTCTCTCTCTCTCTCTCTCTCTCTCTCTCTCTTTCCCTTCCTCTCTCAACAAAACAAAACTAACAAGAAAAACAAAATATAAAATCAAAATCTCTAAGTACTTTTAATGGGTAGTATACATGGACAAGAGTTTGTAGGAGTGGGGCAGAGTAGCGAGGAGAAAGTTACTTTTGTAGACAGTCCTGTTAATGATATACCACTCTGAGGCAATTTTAGGTCAATGGAAGACCCTTTGAGAGGGGTGGCACAATATTGGAGAGGCCTCTTGGGGGTAATACAGAAGAGATGCTAGTAATCACTCATAGCAAGTGTTTACTTGGCCTGTTCCATATGGCGGGGTTTAGCTACTCCAACGGAGGAAGAAGGGACCATTATTTTTTCTGTTCTATCAATGAGGCCTAGGGATGGTGAACTGGGATTGAGATTATCTGTCTGTTTCTAACTACAGTGCTGTAATAAGTGAGATTCAGGAATCTATACAAGGAAATAGCAATCATCAAAAATCATTTATCAATGCAGCATTCAGAAAGGACACATGCAGGTGTTGGTCTGGGCCTGTTCATTTTACCCAGGCTCTTCATACTGACATTTTATTAATTAAATGACAAAAACATAATTTGAGGTGCATACAGGTGACTACAAGGTACCACTAACAAGAACTACCATAGATTTTTTATTTTTTACATTGGTTTAAAACTCCTCTGAATAAAAGCAGTGGGGCTCTCAAGTGTAAACTTCTGACCAGTGTCACTATAACATCTGGATACTTGGCTAGAAATGAGAATTCTCTGGCTATATTCCTGGTTTTCTAAAATTGAAACTGTGGAGTGGAGCCCAGTGATCCTGTGTTTTTGCAGCCCTCTACTTAACTGTGATGCGTGTCAGTTTGAAAAATGCTGATTTTAGACCTTTGGCACAACTCACTTCTATACAAGAAAATTTTACTTCAAAGTCATCAGTTTTAAAGATTAGATAATGACCATAGGCTTCCCCCCATTTGAAAGCCACCATTGCTGTTTTACCTAATGTATTTATTCCTCCTTTCTACCCAGGCAACCTGTCCCATTAAGTAGATGAGCTTCTACTGGGTCCCTTCTGAACCCATGAGGATCTGGTCTAGATGAGATGACACAGTAAATCGTATGCTGCAGTTTTTCATTTGAGGCTCAGATGGGAATCATGAAAACCTTGTCAGCCATAGCTTGGTGATATTAAGCATAATCAACTTGAAATTCAGGAAAAACAAGGTAGCTTTTGATTAACAAACCTCTATCTCTGTTGGGACGAATAAGAAGTGGCATAGAAAAATGCAATCTTACTTTGCTAAGAGTTTTGTTGTTGCCTGAGCTGCAATAATTACTGCCATTAAGGAAGTCCACATGTGAAAAGCCAGCTGGCAGTTTATGCAAGGTCAAATTCATTATTTGATAAGATCATTGCATTGCTGAATCTGGTTCTCTGTGGGCCCAGAAATTAATTTTTCAAATTTGCCCTTAGGTGAGATCCTTTGGGCATTCTTAAGAAAGCAAGTCTCCAAGAGGCTTGTGTATTGTCTAGCATGCTCTCTTGTTAATAGCAACTCAAAATATTGAACTTTAAGGTGGAATAGAATGCATGTTTATCTTGGTATATATAATTGTTTTCCTCTCAGCAAAACTAAAACTTGTTAAGTAAAATCTGGGATGCTGCTCCTTGGTGAACATGGAACAATAAAGAGATAATGAATAGAAAGATCACTAGTCCAGTACATCTGTCTTCACTTGGGGTATATTAGCAAGAATCTATTTGCATAGTTATCTTGGTATCAGGGCATGACTTCTGGATTATCCTGAATAGTCATTTTTAAATGCCCATTTCTGGCCTCCACAGTCATTTCTCTTTTGTTACTATACTCATTTTTCATAGGGAGACAATAGAACTTACTTTATTATGTTGGTTTATCCTTATCTGCTGAGGCGTCATTTAATTTCATTGCCAAATGCCCAATTCAGTAGTTAACAAGTAGTTTTTATTTACATCTATCTATCTATCTATCTATCTATCTATCTGTCTGTCTGTCTGTCTGTCTGTCTGTCTGTCTGTCTGTCTATCTACCATCTATTTTTAAGAACAAATAACATTTCTTTGTTACAGAAGTATACTGTAGGCTATTGCATGCAGATTTTCTACATTTTCATTTCATTTTCAAAGCATAATTTGAATGCTGAGTGTGTTATTACTGGCAGGAATGGAGGTAATGGATTTGGCCTTTATTCTGCTTTATTTCATCAAATGTAGGAAACCATTATTTGTTAGAAAAAATGTACTATAATGCTAAAGAAAAAAACACAGACAAACAAGAACCAGTTATGATAAAGTCCTTTGGTACTTAGTGTTATTTTATAGTGGCAGGGCAGGAAGAGGTTTTTCAGACTCTTACACACAGAGTTTAAAAACCACATGTCACCCCAGTGTGTTCATAAAAAGGAACCAACAGATTGAAGTTTTCCTTAGATGTTAATACATGTTGAATTGTCCTGAATTTATTTTTATGTTGGAGTCACTTTGATTAGCCTCAAAGCTTGTAGTCCCCTGGTTGCTTCATTGGCTTCCACCCAAGTGTTGGGATTACAGGTGCATGTCACCAAGCCCACTGATTAATTGGTTATTTATTTATCTATTCATTCTATTCATTTATTCATTCATCCATCCATCCATCCATCCATCCATTCATTCAATCTTCACTTACAATAACAAGATTCCCAGTTTCTTTAATCATAGCTCTCAGAACCCCTGTGTGCCCATCACTGTTGGGGTGATATTTTAGATTGAATATTTATATTACCAAAAACTCTATCAGGTTCAGTCACTCATTAATCCCACAGAATGGCTCAGAGGGTGAGGATAAGAAGTATAAATTTGGTCAAGTTAACTTGGGTGAATTAAAGTAGACACACATATTCAACCTAGTGACAAATGGCTGTCTTGCTCACTTGCTGTATTTTTTTAAAACAAGAAATCTATTCTTTAAGAGTATTAAATTTTAAACTTTTTTTCCAGTAAGCATACAAAATAGTGTTTTCTCATGGCTTTTGTGTCTGTCCATCTGTCTGTCTGTCTGTCTGTGTGCCATCGTTTTGTTCTTATTCACCCTTATACTGCCCTCCACCCTTCTCTTTACCCTGTACTTCTCCTTTCTTCCCCACAAACAGTCACCATATGCTTTTGTACTACATGCGTTGTGTTTTTCTTTTTCTTTTTTTCTCATACCAGCTCCCTTAATATCTCTTCCTTTTTTTCTCGTGGCTACGAGAAGAGGATAATACAGGCAAACCAGGGGTTTCTTTGCTTCGTGCAAAGTTGTACTTCTCTATGTGTATAAAGCCAAAGTAGAAACTTTGAAGGCAGTTTGATATCAATACTAATAATTTCATCCTTTTGGCTCATGCCCTTTCTAGCCACAAGCTATGAGTAAGTATATAGTATTATATCCATGTGGAGTTGATACTATATTTAAAGTCTTTTTTGTTTTTTCAAGATTCACTTAGTATTCTAGAATGTGGCCTATTTTAGAGAAGTTTCCACTGTTGCTGAGAAGGTGTACTTTGGTTCTGATGGCTATGATATTCTAAAGTCTATACTTATTGCTCTAGCTAGAACTTAAGTACCATATAGAATAGATAGGGAGAACATAGGCAGCCTTGTCTTGTTCCTGATGATTGTGAGATTCCTTTAAGTTTCTGTCCATTTAATTTAATGTTGGCTATTGGCTTGGTGTATATTCCTTTTTTTATGTTCAGTTTTGCACCTTGTAGCTGATCTTTCCAAGACTTTTAACATGAAGTTGTGTTGGATTTTGTCAAATGCTTTTTCAGAATCTACTGAGATGATCATGTGATTTTTTTCTTTGTGTTTGTTTGTTTATTTATTTATTTATTTATTTATTTATTGTTTTTCGAGACAAGGTTTCTCTGGATAGCCCTGGCTGTCCTGGAACTCACTCTGTAGACCAGGCTGGCCTCGAACTCAGAAATCTGCCTGCCTCTGCCTCCCAAGTGGTGGGATTAAAGGCATGAGCTACCACTGCCCGGCTTTGTATTTGTTTATATGGTGGATTACCTTAATGGAATTTTCATATATTGAACCATCCCTACATCCCTGGGATGAAGCCTACTTTGTGGATGATATTTTTGGATTCTGTTTGTGAATATTTCTTTGAGTATTTTTGCATCAATGTTCATAAGGAAAATTGATCTGAAGTTCTCTTTCTTTTTTGAGTCCTGAATGATACTCTGCTATGTTTGTATAGAGGAATCTAGCATAACTGTCTCTTGAGAGGCCTCATCTAGTAGTGGATACAAATCTGTTCAAATCTATTGTATTCAAATCTATTTTTGAGGTTTATTAATTTAATGAATTGCATTGCATACGTTTAATCATTCCTACATTTCAGGGATAAAGGTTACTGGATTGTGGTATATAATTTTTGATGTATCTATCTTATTTGCAAATATTTTGTTAAGAATTTCTGATTCTATGTTTATCAGGAATGTTAGCATGTAGTTTTTTTTTTTTTTAAACTTGTGTCGCTGCCTGTTTTGAGTTTCATAGGAGGAGTTTGGAAGTTTTCCTTATAGTTCTGCTTTTGAATAGTTTAAAGAGAATTGGGTGTATATCGTCTTTGAAAGGCTGGTAAAATTCTGCTGTGAATCCATCTGGAACTGTATCTTTTTTGTGAGACATTATATTAGTACTTCAACCTTATTTTTGTGGGTCTTTTTTTGTTGTTGATTTCTTGCTTTTATTTTGGTGGTTTGAATTAATCTAGAAATTCATCAGTTTCTTTTAGGTTTTCCAGCTTAATAAAGTACAAGATTTTAAATTATTCCTTTATTATAGTCTCATTAGTCTTTGTGGTCAGTTGTAATGTTTGCTTACTCATTTCCAATCTGTTAATTGTCTTTTCTTTCTTTTGTTAGTTGGGCAAAAGGTGCATATTTCACAAAATCCTTGGCAAGTCTTTTTGTCACTATTTGATATAAG
>NW_021604576.1:6144076-6150955 GCF_004785775.1 Grammomys surdaster | reverse complement strand
TTTTTTTTTTTATGTGAGTGCTGGGAATTAAAACTCAGATCCTCATGCTTATGAACCAAGTGCTATCACTTTGGTCATCACCTAGCCCTTTGGGTTATTTTTTTTAAAAGAAATATCATGGCAGTTATGATTGTACTTAATGTCTCTGAAGATTTGAAACTAGACTAAAATATCTTAGATGGAATAATTAGAAGAGAGGGATAGAAGATAAACTTGTAAAGAAAAGCAAGGACCAGGTCAAGATGTGAATGGTAAGTCCAGCAATGACCTGAAATCTTTTAACACAACATGTCATTGTTTCGTTTGTGATGGAGCATTGTTTTGGAGATTAAATACTATCTATTTGAATTCAGTTACCCTTAGATATTTTCTTAGTCAGTATTCTATTACTGTGAGAAGATGCTATGACTATGGTAACTCAAAGTGTGTATATATATATATATATATATATTGCATTTAATTGGTGGTTGCTTACAGTTTCAGAGATTTAGTCCATTATCACCGTGATAGCAAGTATTGCAGCACCCAGGAAGATATGGTGCTAGAGAGGTAGCTGAGAATTCTCCATCCAGATCTACAGACAGTGGGAAAAGAGCCCACTGGGCCTTGTTTGGGCTCTTGTAAACATAATCTCCCGGTGGCACATTTCTCTAACAGGGTCACATAGCTCCTAATACTTCCTAATAGCTTCCTAATACTGGTGTTGCCGGTCCCTAATGACTAACATTCAAATATATGTGTCTATGGGGCCATTTTTCATTCAATTATCATCCTGTTTTAGAATATATATATGGATGTATATATACATATATATGTATATATATATAATTCATATCAACTTCATATATATATGCGAATATATATATATATTCACATACACACACGCACACACACACACACACACATTTGTATATGGGACCATAATTATCCTCTTGTTTTAATTCCCATAGAGCATATTTGTTGAATACACCTGTCACAGTCTCCATTAGCACATCCTATCTCCAACAGCTTTTCCTGTCTCTGTTCTTGCCAGCACACTGAAGTGAATGCCACTGGTGTTTATTCACTATGAATCAGCCACATTCACCATGTGTGTTTTCTCTTCTTGCTGTAACAAATCACCACAAACATACCTGAGAAGACATGAGCTTCTTATCTTACAGTATAATGGTTCAGAAGTCCAGTAGATGATGACGGCAGACATGAGCTTTTCTCTGGAACTTCTAGGGGATGAGAACTTGTTTGCCTTTCTCAGCTTTTCGCAAGCCTCTATGGTCTTTGACTCATGGCTTCTTCTTCCACACTGAAGTCCATCAATGCCTAGATAATCACTCTCACTTCTTTTTCTGTTTCCTTCTTTTAGTTTCAGTGGTTAGGTCAGAATCACATGGATTGCTTGGATAATCTTTGCTTCTTCAAGTTAGCTGAATAGCATCAGTAATTCTCCTTTATCATGTGAGAAAGACATTCACAGTTTCTGAGATTAGGGTGCAGTCCTTCTTGATTGCTATATTTGTCACATGAATTCTTCAAATATCAAGTAATTCATATCAACTTCATTAATTATTTAATAAACTTCTGAACTCAGTGCATGGTTTAGAAGTTTCTCTATGATCTGGCTTCCATGGTTGCGGGATAGGGGTTAGTGAGGCGTTGAGGTACAAAGCATAGAGACAGTGCTCTGAAGCTTGTGCACACAATGAATGCCACACATCACATCTTAGATCTAGGCTTCTACATCATGTTCTGATCTCTTTGCTATACCTTCTCTTGAGCTCAGCCTGTCACAGCTACTGTGTGATTCCTTGGGATAATTTGTGATCAGGCTTGCATCGGAGTTCTAGTTGACCTTCTAGACAGTGGCTTGAAAATATCTCACTGTCATCAAGTCTCTTGTTCTATGCCACTTCTTCTTCAAACAGACTTTTATATTGTATTTTTTAATTTTAATTCGACATTTTATTTATTTATTTTTCAGATGTTATCCCCCTTACCAATTCCCCCCCCATTAATCCCCTATCCCATCCCTCCTCCTCATTTTTTGAATTTATACTGTTTAAATTACATGCAAGTATTAAGGGCAGTTCTAGATTGAGGAACAAGCAATACAATAGATGCAAATAGTCAAGGAACAAGCAAAACAATAAACCTAGATAGTCAAAAAACACACACAACAATAAACAGCGTCCCATGATCACTCCTGTGATCACTATTTCTAAGGGCTTATCAGGATGACCAAAATATCTGAGCCTACTTCCCTGTCCTAGCCCAAAGTCATTTTCATGTCTGAAGCCTATTTCTTTGTTCTAGCCCAAGATCTAGATTCCTGCCTGGAATTATTTCTTTGTTCTAGCCTAAGATTTAGATTCTTGCCTGAAATTACTTCTTTGTTCCAGCCTAATGTCAGATTCCTGCCTGCAGTTCATTTCCTTGTCCTTGGTCAATGTCAGATTCCTGCCAGGCAGCCCCAAAATCTCTCCAAAACTCCCCCTTTTTATTGCATAAACCAGACTGGGCCTGTCTTAGGTCATTCTGACAAGAATACCTTCTTTACCCATCGTGGACTATGCATTATCAAAAGTAGTACACTTTTGTCTAAGGCTAGTAAGGCTCTGTGCAGAATCTTACACAGCTTCTATTTTTACCCTCTCCCTTAATCTACTCATGATTTCTAATGCTTTTGTTACTAACAGCATATTACTATTTCTTTGTTTTATACTAGAATATAAGTCTCATTAAGGCAAGTTCATTGATTTAAAAAACATTATTCAAAACTGATTTATTATTTATTTACTTATTTGTGTGTGTGTGTTTGTGTGTTCACATGAGTAGAGATAAGAAGATAATTTACAGGGGTCCATTTTCTCCTCTCCATATGTGATTTCTGGGTATCCAGTGGTGAGTCTCAGCAGTAGATATCCTTGCCTGATCATCATCTTCCAGGCATCTTGTGCTCAATGGGTTCAGTGTTGCATATTTACAAGGACAAAGGATGGTGTTCTATGCATCAAGAAGATGCTGACTGAGTATCTGGTAAAATGTAAAATCACAGGAGATGTTCACCAAGAGCTTTTTTGAGAGTCAACATTGTTCTAGAATCTCAAACGTACTGCCTCACTTCATCCTGTCAGTGTCTGCAGCTGAGAATGCTGAGTCCTGGAAAGGGAAGACTCACACTGATGGTAAGTCAAGTCTCTTTCAAGGTAGAATTTGTAGTTCTGGGAGCCAGCCCTAGGGCATGTCTCCTACATTGCATTTTTAATTTTGTGATTAATATTGCATGTTATAAACAAGCATGTTAGTATTTTTCTCCTCTTAATTTCATAATTAAAATTTTTATGTCAATTTTATGTATGCTCATCATTGTATTTGTTAACATTTGCCCCTTATAACCTCTATATTAATTTTTGTATTAATTTTTAATACTTGATGAGTCTTATGAAAATCATAACAATTTATTTGCTTGAATGAGCACAAATAACTTTGAAAGTCTTTTTTTTTTAAGTTTCTAAATAAAATTAGGGGAAAGGATTTGTCATTTTCAGGATGTTGATTGAACATCATTTTCAGTACCTGACTATATTCATTGGCAATGTACATATAACATATAACTTGACCATTTTTTCCCCTCGCAATCCCCGAGTGAGAAAAAAGTGAAGAACACATTACATGCATATGTTTCCAAGCCTGGCATAAAATGACAAATAGGGCAAGGGCTAATTTTATAAATCTCTAAAATATGAAAAAATTATTCTTAATAAGTGAGAGTGTTGAGTTTCTGATGTATGTGCCAGATGGCCTGATGGAAATTCAGCACCATTTCCTCCCTCCCATGTTTTCTCCTGGATTCCTGCTAATAACATTTCCAGAGTCTGTGCCAGCAGGGTTCTGGATTAGATTCTATCCATGAGAGGCTCTTGTGTAAGATTTGGAAGGCAGAAGAGCAACAGAAGCCATTATTGCCCCTGCAGGCAGGTTCATGGACTTCAACAGATGGGCCTCTATGAAATCTGGCCAGAAGCTTCCCAGCATCCTCTACACCAACCATTTGGCGGCTGCAGGCAATTGCAGGCTCATGGGTAGCAGAGCTCTGTGAGCATGCCCGTCCTCACTTCTGGAATATCAGCAGGGACTTTTTCTGGCCTCTATTGTTCCAAACCTGTAACTGATTTCCATTGGTTTGCAAACTGTTCAATAATTTTATTACTTTTGCTTCTAGAGGAACAACCTAGATAATGTGTTTTCCACTCAGAACACTGATTATTTAGCACATTACACTTTTTTTTAGGAATTATTTTATTTGATGTGCAACTTATAATTTGTTTCCTCTTCCAGGATAGAAAATATTTGTCATGAAAATGAATAGAACCATTAGCACAGATTATTACTGTCTTTCATTTGAACTTTAATTTTCTTGGTTTGCATTTAATTACTTACTTAATTAATTAATTCATCTAGTGTGTTTGTGTGTGTGTGTGTGAGTGTGTGTGTGTATGTGTAAGAAACATGCATAGGTCATTTTTTCTTCTACCATGTGTATCTTGGGATTTGAACTCCATTTGTTCAGCTTGGTGGCAAGTGCCTGTACCTGCTGTTCTATTTTGCTACTTCCTATCTAAACTTTTTTAAATAGGTAAATCATACTCAGCTATTTTTGATCTTTATGTTAATATAGCTTCCTTAACACTCACATAACTTCAAAAAACAAGTTGAGGTAAGATTCTTAAGCAAATAAATATAAGAAAATTATCAACACAAAAAGTGGAAAATACTCAATAAGTTATTCTTCAAAAAAGATATTTAGATTGCTTCCCAATTCTTCTGTCCATCCAAACTTTCTCATCTACGCCATTACTGTGAGGATATATCTATGACAACTCATATTTGTACAGGAGTTTAACTCAAAACACATCTGTTTTTTTTTTTTTTTTTGGTTTTTCGAGACAGGGTTTCTTTGTGCAGCTCTGGGCTCTCCTGGAACTCACTCTGTAGACCAGGCTGGCCTCGAACTCAGAAATCTGCTTGTCTCTGCCTCCCAAGTTTTAAAACACATCTTAAACAACAAATCATTGAATTTACCCAGATTTAAGCTAGGTCTTCTAAGATTCCACAATCTTCTGTGTGCTTCTTTTTGTAGTACTGGTATATCTGTAACATTTATATTTTAATATGTTTTTATCTTCTCTAGATTTCAAACTCTTTGAATACAGAAATTGTATCCTAGTGATAATTGTTTGCCTGATGATTTGTCCGGTTACAAACTCCTAGAAGATGTTTAGAATGAAGATTATTATTGTTTTTCTACAACTTCTGATTCCAAATAAACTTATCAAAAGACTAGATGAGGTAATGGACAAATTGAGGCAAAACACCCACTGTTTAATGTAGTCCCTGTTTAATGTATGTTATATAACCAATGCAGGTGGGGAAGGAAATTCTTTCTTAGAATAATTAAGAATTTTTAAAAAACCAATATACATTGTAGGCATCATATTCGTTAATTATTCAACATTACTGTTTCATGTGATTGAACAACTGTGAGTGATACGGCCAGGGTTCAAAAACAAACAAACAAACAAACAAACAAACAAAAAACAAAACAAAACAAAACACCTTATGTTCTCTGCCTGGAGGACTTGAAAAATGCCTGCATTAGATTGTTTCTGTGAGAAATTTAGAGAAAGGGCAGAAAGCAGCAGATGGTTTTGGGCAATCTTGTGCTGACGAAGAAGAGATGTGTGTTCTGGAACACTGCTTCACTGAAAGAACTGAGTTGGCCTCACGGATACCAACACTTATTAGATGCAGTTTATATCACCAATGCTTAGCAGTTAAGTGTTGACATCAAAGCACTAGAAATGGTGGAACTTAAACATTCACTGATGTTTGTGATACCAGGATTGTCTGGGATAGATAACTCATTGTTGCCAAGCCAACAGGCACAAGATCCAGGACTAGGAGAGATTCCTGTTGCCTCTACTATATGTCTGCTTCTAAGTATAAAATACTCATATCTTATTCCAGAGCCCATTACTCTCAGAGTTGGTTTAGAATTACTGCTATTTTAAGCACGGTAAAAGCCATTATTGAATCCATCTGTGTAATTATGTTCTAAGGCAAAATAATCTAAGAAAAATCTTTCTGTCCTTATTGTAGGTAAGAATAGATAAATATGAATAGTGTTATTCTTTTATTAAAATGTTTAGTTTGTCAGCAAATGAATATAAAATAATTTTTAAAAAGTGGGTGTTGGAGTGAGTAGGGAATATCATTAAAGTAAACGTGAACTTGAATTAAAGAAGATAATTTCTTTATGACTACAAACTAATTCCATATTCCTATTTTGTATCTATATCTATCCATCTCTCTCTATATAGAGGCATATATATATATATATATATATATATATATATATACATTCTAACATTATGTACTTACACATGCAAATCTGTAGTTTGGGAATTAAAAAAAAAAACATCATCTTAATTATACCAGTCAAAATTTATCTGATTTAATACATTTTACCCACAGAGCATAGTGTCTTCTTATTTTGGTAGATGCTCCTTACTAGATAAATCACACATTCATCAAGAATTGCTTTGATTGCCTGAGAGAGAGAGAGAAGAAAATAACTCACCCTAAATTAAAAATAAGACCCATCTAGTTTAATTATAAAATGGGAATGATTACTACTGCTTACTGATTACTTAAATATTCATGAGAATGAGTCTCCAAATTTAGATAGCTGTATATTCAAAGATAAAGGGTGTGTGTGTGTATATATATATATATAGATATAGATATAGATATAGATATAGATATAGATATAGATATAGATATAGATATAGATATAGATATAGATATAGATAGATAGATAGA
>NW_021604576.1:6118780-6143976 GCF_004785775.1 Grammomys surdaster | reverse complement strand
TATATATATATATATATATATATATAGTGGTAATCCATATCCCCCTGGTGGAGCTCTTGAAAAAACTCTGGAAGAGGACTCTACAGGTTTCTGTGCAGTTAACAGGTAGTGAGCCAGTCTCTCCCTGAAGCTGGTGATCTGGTTCAGCATGATTTTGCTTCAAATGCACAAAAAATATCTTATTCTTTTTGATTGCACACAACACTTATAAAATTGAATATGTGAATTCTGAAAATCGATGTTGCTATTTTGACTTTTAAAATATCATCATAAATGATAATGGGGACTTCTTTAGGTATCCAGAGGAGTTCTGGGATTACTTGGAATACCTTGGAAAGAGAAAGAACTCACCTGTCACATAATTTCTATTTGTATGATTCTGACTCCTGATCAATAGAGGAGGAATAGATTCTAGAAATAGCTAAAGCTTTTGAAGATGAGTTGAAGGTTCAGAGAAATGGTAAACAATAAAAAGTCAGAGATAGGAACAAAAATGAGATTAAAAACTCAAAATTTAGAGTTTAATTTTAATGCCAGTTCTAATATTTTAATTTCTTTAGATGTTCTCAGACTTAAAGTATATATCTGAATTGTCTCATAGGCAATAGGATCACCTAAGAGAAGTATCTTAGCTCACAAAGATCCAGTCCAAAGACTTTCTCTAGGATAGTTTTGTTTATCCAACGGGCTCATTCTCTTCCATGGAGGAAAACCAGCAACTTAACTAAAATCTTCTGGTGGAGACTGTCAACTACATTATTAACTTATAGGATGGGACAGATAAATGAAAAGGTTTTATCTGCCTTTCACTGGTGCAGGTTGGTCGATCTTAACCTCGGCCTTTCACTGGTGCAGGTTGGTCGATCTTAATCTCGGCCTTTCACTGGTGCAGGTGGCTCTATCTTAATTTGGCACTTGATTTTTATGCACATTACTCTTTCTTACTGTGCTTTTCTTTTTTGCATAAGGAGAACAAGAGCCATGATATTTCCCCCCTCTCTTCAGGTGGTTCAATAAGGAATGTTGTGAGAATAGTAGGTATAAAGACATCTAGAACTGAGCAATACTTTTTATGCGGCAGCAGGCAGAAGTTATAACTCAAGTAAATAAGCACAGTAAGATTCAGTGGCTTAACCAAGCTGTAAGCTATGGACACCCACTCATTAATTTTTCTTCCAGTGGATGAAATCTGCTCCAAAGAAGATGCTAGTTAGAAAACTGTAACATGCATCATGAAAAGAGGAATACAATAAAAACCACCTAGTGTACATTAAACACTCGAACATATCAGTGTAGGTGACTAGACACTTAGGACGCCAGTGGTGAGACTGGAGGAGCAAAGGGCAACGTGTTCATATAAGCCTCCAGAAGCCAATGTGACTCCCAGGAAACCGTGCAGAGGCTTATGCAAAATATCCAGTTTCACTAGATAAAACCTGTTGGGTTTGTCAATTTTGTCTCTCACAAAGGAGACATAGTACGATTAGTGCTTAATTCTGACTCTCACATTGTATGTGAGGGACATTTGCTGGAACTCTTACCTGGAAACTACTAAAAAGAATTCTGAAGAACATTTAGGCTTCTAGGTCCTGAGGATGGAGGAGAAATGCTGTAGTTTCTGAAGACAATGTACTGTTTACAGTTTCTATTGCTCATAGTTCCTTCTTTTTAATCAATTGTTGTCTCTATTAATAAAAAATTCTGCTAATAGCTTTGCTCACTGTTAATTGGATGATTTCAACATGTAATTCATATGTGTATAATAAAGTTCTGACTCTATTAAGATGTGAGATTGAGGAATTATTCATTAGCATGTCCTAGAGGAGTGAGGATGATCATTGGGCCTTATTTACTCTCCCTCATGTGTATGTGAGGTGACTTTCTCCATAGCGATGAGAGTTGTTTACATATGACATATATCTAAAAAAATGTTTCTAATGACAAATGTAGAACTGCTGATTCTTAGGGGAAAGGAAAAGTTTCTGTGGTGGGAATGGCATTTTCTGTCATTGATTGTTATCTTTTTTTTCAAATGCTAAGGACAGATTTACTCATTTCCACCTTATAGACCTGTAGAAGAACACATTTTATTTTAAAGATAAAGTATCATTTCCTAACAGATTTAGGAAGAGTCATAAAAGGACAATAGCGTATCCTTATGAATAACAGTTATAAGTAGGAAAATAAAAGAATAAGTTTCTTCTATTATTGTTCTTGTAGGTAAATTTGTGTATAGGTAGGTATGACATTCTAATATTTATTAATCTATATTGATCACAGCACATGCTCTTGAGTTTCTGATAATTGGGACTAATTGTGAAGATCACAGTATCTGAAAACACTGCAAGCTTGTAGAATAATATAGCACTGGAGACCAGTAAGAGTTTTGATCTGTATTTTTAATGTCTTTTGAGGGACATGAGTACAGACTAATATTCACTAACTAATATTAATACTATTTCCATGTTTCAGTGGTTGCTTGTAATGAGATCATTCTATTCAACGGAACCACATAGATGATGGCTCATAGAGACTTGTTATTGGAATATGAATAAGGACAAGAATGAGAATGGAAAATAATTCAGTGCTAAGTTCCAGAGAGCAAGGACCCAGGTATGCTGATATCAGTCCTAAGTTGCAATGGTCTCTCTTACTGAGTCTGTGTTTTCTTTTTCTTTTATTTGATAACAACAGAAAGGTCTTCTTAGTCTATTTAAGTCTTAATTACTAATTTTTATCAAAATGATAGTATATAGCTTTGAAGATTATCATATAAATTAAATGGAGCAACGAGACATGTATTCTTTAGTGTCTAATAAGTGTTTGGCAAATGAGCTTCATCATCATCATCTTTTGAAACTAAAATATGTTTTAACTTTTTGAAAACTAAAAAGTCTTCTACCATTTCGTTACATTCTATGGCTTTATGCAGCACTTAAAATGGTGTAGTGACAATGGAAATGGCCATAGAACAGTATACCTAGGAGAATATGTAGACAGAATCAAAGCAATTTTTGGTACAAAAGTATTGTGATGCAGTTGTGTTTTTCTATTCCTTGAAACTATGTTAGAGAAGAGTGCCTGAGAGGGAAGCCCTTGTAGATTACTCTATTCTGCATGTCATCAAAGAGAAAAGTGGCTATTTATCAATGGATTAGAAAATGTGGCTCAGGATTTGTAATCATAGATATAGAAAACTTAAAGTAGCCTATACATTTGTAACTAATTCATCAATTAGTGGCTGATATTTTTAATCTAATTGCATAAACCTCTGTGACTAAATATTAATGACTCATGAATATGTTTATGAATTTTGCAAACAACTATTTCAAATCTACTTCTTCGGAGTATGCAACTAGATGTCTGTGGTTTTCAACTGTGCAACATGGATTTCTTTGAATTCATCTTGCTAACAAAAGCCACTGTGGAATTCTCATCCTAACTCTTAGAAAATACTTTATAAGGGAAATATAAAGCACAAAGTTTAAAATACGCATGTAAATATTGCCTTGTCTATGCTTCTTTCAACAATCTACACTTTTCATCGAATAACGACTCATTCTCCTAACAGTAATGATAGTAAGCAGTATCTTAGAGACCAAATACTTTTAAATGGAATATTCCTAAAATATGAAAAGAATTAGCAATTCATTATTAGTAGTTAGACGTAGCATAGACTTTTTCATGAGATCAAAGCTTCAGTAAACATTTTATTTGAAAAAGTCAAATACTCATGCTTTATTATCTATAAACTGGGGGGAGCAATAGTTTACTAAATTTGTGACATTCTGTGGGAACTAAATTCAAGATAAATGACAACACATAATAACATTCATCATAATAGAAGCAGAGAGAAATTTATGGAATAAAGATAAAATTTTGTATTTGAATTTCTTTACCTCCCTCATGCCTGCTTTTTTTTGCACCCAATAGCCCTGGTCAAGTCCACTTTTCTTTTATGTAATTATTTGCATAGTTCTCCTTTTGAGGAGCTGGCAGTAGTCACCCACCTAGCCTCCCAGTCTTCCTTTTATCCACAGGCAAACATTTTTAACCTCTACTAATGTAAACAGCTATTATTGTCAAAGCTACTAAGATTTGCAAAACTAAGATAAAGTAGACATTGTCAACTATGAGTGTCAAGAAGACGGGAATTTTTGCCACAGCAAATGTTGGTATCAGGCCCAAACTCAGTGACATCACATCTGGGCGACCCTACATCATTGCCAAGGCAACCGCCATACACTCCCAGAATCCACCTGGCTACCTCACCTTTACCTGGGAAAAGGCTACGTCACTGCCCATATAAATAGGCAGAACTCCCTGATCTTGCTCTCTTTTCTCTCTGCCATCTCCTCCAGTTTCTCTCCCCACCTTTGCACTCTGCCCTAAATAAACCCCCTCCCCTCTTGGAACCGTTTAGTTTAGTGTGGTCTGTTCTAAGCTGTGCGCCCAAGTCAAACAGCAAATATAAGGCAAATGTGTCATGGAAATATGCTGATGAAGGGTTTTAAATGAGTGATTTTCTATATAAGTGTATCTGCAAAGCATATACAATGAATGTTATCATGAACAAAAATACTACTGTCAAGATACTCCCACTTAGTTTTTGGGTGCCTCACTGTTAAATTAAGATGTAAAGTAAGAAGGCAGAATAAAATTCTAGGAAAGACAGTGTAGCATGGTAACAAAAAGACAAATCTTAGGATAGAAAAATAGAAAGTACATCATTTCTTTCCTAAAAAATATTTTTCTAGCAGCTTTCCTCAAATTTTTCATATCTTTATAGAGTTCTATATTATATACCACATGACAGATATGCAGGTTTGTGAACATGCACATGGGTCAAGTAAACCATGTGCGGATACCTCTGAAATCATGAGCCCAAAATATTTTCTTCTTTTTGATGTCAATTTAGGTATTGGCCAGAGAAACACAAATCTAACCCATTCTGTTTAAGAACACAATACTGAGAAGAACATCCCAAGAGAATTTCTGTAAATATAATTGAATTCTTTCTTTTAGCACAGTTTTAAAAGATTGATTAGCATACACATTTTTATTGTAGAGAAGCTATTTTAGAAGATAATCATTGACTAGCTCATAGTATATACATGTTATATATACAGAAATTATTTTCCAAGTATATGGGGAGATGAAAGTATTGATTTATAAGATATTTAGAATCATATTTCATTTACATTTTTACACTAAGTAAAGGCATGTAATTTTTATATATTTTATGTGAAATATTTAGGTGTGTTTTCTAAATTGTGGTTCTTATCTCATATAAACCTATCGTGATATGTTTTCATTAGGCTGATTAGAGGAAAAATATTACTCAAAAGAGAGTGAAGCTTGCTAAAACACATTTTACTAAAGAAAGTTATAGTTTTAAAAATCAGTATGAAGATTTTGTGTTCAAATATTTTGTTTAATAATGACTAAGAATTTAACCTCCAACTATTTCTGAGAATATTTAATCTAGTCCCAAATTATAGTAAAAATGCATATGCCTATAAGATACAATTATTTTTTCCAGTTATTTATTTATTTGGGTTTAGGTAGGACAGTTTACCAGAAGTAGAATAAATTAAGTTTTTAAAAAATTAACACAAATTCTGCCCCTCTCTTTGATTACTATATAGAGTTTTATCAGCTAGTTTTCAATTTTGGCTTGTCCTAATTTATAGACTCGGTTTTTAAAGCATAGCTTTTATAAATTTCTGCCATTGACCTAAAAATTTTTCTAATATTCTCATTTGCCAACTTATTAACACTGTAGTGACATTAACTTGTAGTTATTGTAGTGATATCCCCAACTTTTAGTGACTGCTATTTTGTTTCAGATAATATTCTCCAGGGAAGCATTCAAGGAACCATACAAGACTGTTGGGTTACTCTGACTCACTCTTTGTAGATGACCAAGAGTTAAAATGTCTCATTATAATACCAAATACTTTGGCCTGAGATATTATTATCTACTATTTTGTGAACCTACAATGTCTGTAGAAATGTACTGTTGAAGTACAAACACTACAGAGTATGTCCATTTTGACGTGTGATGACTATTGAACATTTCCTCAGTAAAAGCCTTCCACTTTTTGTTTGGAGAGATACTGCTTCACTACTGCTGGATACAAGCAGTAAACGTTACTCTAACTCCTTGCTGCCCTCTATGAACTGTGTAGTCACCAAGACATAAACCCATTATATGCAGTTTCAATGTTAGTTAATGTGACTATTTGTTTATTTCTGATTCCTAGAAGTTTAGAACAATTAGACTTCTGGTGGGTTGATTTCTTTTGCTTGGAAGAACACTTAGATATGAGAAATTTTTATTGTAGAAATTAGATATTATTATGTATAGTCATATTAAAATTCTTTATAATAACATATATTCATATTCTAATCTATCAAAAGGATGAAATAATCTTAGCTTTAAGTAAGTTATCTATACAAATATTCTATATATTTTGAGTGGTAATATTGAATTAAAATGTAGATGTGGATAGCTACTTCTGAAAACAAATAGCAACAAATTAAAGAAATTCTCTGAAAAAAAATCACAGTTGAAAATTTACTTCTAGTTAAATAATTGTTAAACATTTATTTTAGACATTTTATTTTTGTATGTATTGGTATGAATGTATGTTTGGGTCTATGTATGCATGGATGTGTAGGTAACAAAGCCAGCATGTGGTGATCAGTGGACAACATTCAGAAGTTGGTATTCCTTCTACCTTGTGATGTCTGGAAATTGAACTCAAGAATGAGGCATTCTCTTCTGCTTCATCTTGATGGGCCCTACAAACAGTGTCCTTTCATATTTCATTTGTGTCTATATGTTCATGAATTTGGGTAAAAATAGTAGTTTTTCTTTTCTTGTTTCAACCATTTATATGTAGCAATGATGCAAAGAAGAAAAATATTTGCCTATATGTACTACTGGTTAAAAAATAGAAACAATACTTAATTTGAATTATAGAGTTTATGCTTTATAATCTATTGTTCTTATTTGGAAACAGTCAAATTGGTGTATACCAACTTTTATTTTATTACTTACTTTATCTCTGGGAGTATTTGTGTTTTCTTAATTTAAGGTACTTTCAGTCTGTTACCAAATAGTATGTTCATTTCCTACAACTTACGATATTTGCATAAGTTACATATTACAAATACTATAAGCTAGCTTTCATGCATATCATAAAATCCTTATTTTTGTAAATATTGTTGGCATGCTTATTAGTCATAAGTATAATTCTGCTCATTAAACTGAGTATGTTTCTCTTTGAGAATGCTTTTTGCTGTATACAAAAGTTTTTACATTGGTGTTTCAAATAAAAATTATTTTGGTATATACTTTTTGCCTTGGTTTATATATGTTTATCTTTATTTTAACCTTCTTGATTCATTTTATAAGTTTTTGTGAAACAAACCAGTGTGTTGACTTAGCACTCAGTTTAAAATATTTATCAATATTATATATTTTGCCATGTTACTGAATTCTTTAATTTTTGTTTTATTTTAAGAATTTCAATGCAGTTTGAATTTGGGTTACTAGTCTCTTACTTGTTTTATATATATATATATATGGTATATATATATGGTTTGTAGATTTAAGACTTGAGATTTCTCAATTTTCTTCAGCTAGTGCTTTATTTTTCTACACTAGGTTTGTTTTGCACTGATACTAATTTTATATTGGAATCTCATTTCTCTCTTATTGCCATTATTTGCTTCCTAATCGCTTTTTTCTTTTTTTCTCTTTTTTTAATTAGATGTTTTATTTACATTTCATATGTTATCTCCTTACCCCATCCCCCCTCACCCAGGAACCCCCTATCCCCTCACCCCTCCTTCTGCTTCTCTGCAGATGTACCCCTACCTAAACCCCCACTCCCACCTCCCACCCTCAAATTTCCACCCACTGGGGCGTTCAGCCTTAATGAGACCAAGGATCTCTTCTCCCATCTATGTCCGACAGGGCCCTCCCCCCTTAACTATATCGCTAAAGCCATGGATCCCTCCCTAAGTGCTCCCAGGCTGGTGGTTTAGACCCTGGGAGCTCTGGTTGGATGGTATTGCTGCTGTCCTCATGGGGCCGCAAACCCCCTCAGCTCCAGTAGTCTTCACTCTAACTCCTCCATTGAGAACCCCATGATCAGTTCAATGGTTAGCTGTGAGCATCTGCTTCTGAATATGTCAGACTCTTGAAGACCTCTAAGGAGACATCTATATCAGGCTCTTATCAGCATGCACTTCCTGACTTCCACATCATCATCTACCTTTAGTGACTGCACATGGGATGGATACTCAGGTGGAATGGTATCCAGACAGCCCCTCCTTCAGTTTCTGTCCCTCACTTTGTCTCCATATTTGCTCCCTTGAGTAGTTTGTTTCTCCTTCTAAAAAGGACCGAAGCACCCCCACTTGGTCTTCCTTCTTCATGAGCTTCATGTGGCCTGTGAGTTGAATTCTGAGCTTTCTTTGTTTAGCCTTACTGTTCAGACTCTTTATTTGTGATGGTGACTACATTTGATCTTTTTATTTCTTAATTTTGTATCACATAGACCTCAGGTGCATAGTGGCATTGCTGTCCTCCTGCTTCGAAGCTCTCTGAGTTCTCATATTTTTCCATCTTGAGTTTATGGTGTCCGGGATTATTTATTTCACTTGGCAAATTAATGAGCACACACTCAGATTTTTTTTTGCCAGCAAGTTGCTCACTTTCCCTGCTCTTTGGTGAATTCATTTTCTTCTTTTTGCCTTTTTTCCCTTTTTTCCTTCTCCCTCTCCCTCTCCCTCTCCCTCTCCCTCTCCCTCTCCCTCTCCCTCTCCCTCTGGAGCTAGTGTTAATGTTGGTATTGAGCCACCAAGAGAATACTGGGAATCGAACCTAGGTCTTCTGCAAGAGCAACAAGTGCTCTTAACTGCTGAGCCACCTAACAGGCTCATCATTCTTTATGGTGTGTTAGTAAAGACCTTCTGAGGAGTCTTTTCATATTAGACTTCATTTTGGTTTGAGAAAGAAGTTTCGTCTAGACTAAAAAGCTTCCACCAATTCATATCATAAGAACTAAAGTAGCCTTTTGTTTGCATATTTTCTCTTTTATGGATTCAGCTTTGAGCTTCAGATATATGTGTTCTATTTGGAATGCAAATAGAGGTCAGGAAATTAGTAAGGGGACATAGAGGAGTGCTTCTAAGAGAAGAAGATAGAACTCAGTGGTACAAAGAGATAACGAGGGAATAATAGGACAAGAAGAATTTAAGTGGGTTGAGGGATGCAAAGGCAGGGTAGAGAAGGATATATGGGTAAGATAAACAATGTTAAAGTTTTTTTTAAAAAGTCATAAGGAAAGCTACTACAGTAATAGCTTCCAAACACACACACACACACACACACACACACACACACACAGAGAGAGAGAGAGAGAGAGAGAGAGAGAGAGAGAGAGAGAGAGAGAGAGAGAGAGAGAAAGAGGAAGAGACAGAGAGACAGATTGGGAGAGGGGAAACAGAGACACAGAGACAGACAGTCAAGGACACTGACACACAGACATGGACACAGACACACACAGACATATACACACACAGAAAGCATGCAAAGTTGAAATCAGGTTACCCTATAATGGAGTGACAATTCCACTACTAGCTACCATAAAATACAGAAAATAACCAGTGCCAGAAATTGTTTACCTTTTAAAGTTCTCTAATATGTTTTCATAGACCCTCCAACATTTCAGGCTATGCCTACTATTGGTTATCCCACCCCACAAACACGTCTGTAAGTCTGTATTTCTAAAGACACTCCATACTTAAGTTAAAGCATACTAGAGCAACTCCTACAGCAGCATGTGTCTCTGAATGGAGCATTTTATACTCTGCTTCCTTCTAGACATCTAAGATTGAAAACTCCAGGGCTGTCCGTGATTCAGCCTCATCCTGTCTCACCAATTAACTGCTGCCTAAAAGCCTAGTCTACTTGTAAGATTCCTGAAACTCTCGTCTGCTCCTGTCTTGTCTTTAGTGACAAGCCATCCAGGGGAGGCTTTCACAGCTATGTGCTCGGCTCTTATTAGCTGCTGCTTATCTCCTACTTTGAACAAAAGGCTCCTCTTTCAGGTTTGATTCCTCTCAAGAAGCTCTCTATTCTCCTTGAGAAGGGAAGAGGCCTGTGCTGTTCTAAAAGAAGCAGTCCTGCTCACACTGTGGATTATGCTCCCTGGAACTTCTTGCTTTACGTTTTGCAAAGATGATGGATGCCTCGAGTATGTTTGTGATTATTGATTCATTAGCATATGGACATGCTGGGTTTCAAAACAGTATGTTTTGTTCACAGTTGGTGAAGTAGGATAAAGATGTCTGTTGACTTCTAGACAGAAGTGGAATTTAGAGACATTATAAAGAGCATATGAGGAAGAAAATACACTTTGTGATCCAGTAGAAGGATCACTATGGGCGGTGCCATACCTGCTCAATGTACAAGAAAAACAGGTGAGTATGAACAACAAGAACTGTTCCTGCCTTGTTTATGCCTGGCTCTGACTTTGTTCCTCCTTGAGTACCTTTTCTGTCTTCCTCCTGTGATGGACTATGTTCAGGAAATGTACATTAAACACTCTCGCTGACCCACCCCTGGTTGCTTTTAGCCATCGATATTATAACATCAATAAAAAAGCAAGATAACACATTATACTAACGATATGCCTCCATTTTCTTCTCAATGTGATGATAAAATATAGAACATTTCCCCTAGTATTAGGGTGAGGTGAAGTTAACTAATACACAGTCATTAGTTAGCTAAAACCTTTCCATGCAGCCCACTGGATATTTGATAACTATGATTGTTACCCACATCACTACGCCACCCCCACCAGTTTTCCTTATTCTTATGTATGCTTGTTTAATTATTTATGAATATAAACTGTAACAGGAAAGTAAGAAAGGTGTGATCAGCTTTCACATAAAAGCTTTCATATCAAAACATTTTCATATAAAGCTTTCTAAACTTGAAGTGGTGAACATTTATGAATATTTTTCATACTATTTCCAATATTTTCAACTATGTGTGACAGTCAGTAGAAGGCCTTTGGCCACAATATTCACGCTGTTCTGCTTTGTGCTCATATCTGCAGATCTGTGACGGCTAATGAATGAATCCTTATTATTGTCTATATGATTTTTGAAAAGAAATTGATATATTTGGAAATTTAAAGTGACAAATAAGAGGAAAATAATCAATAAGGAAAATAAATTACATGAGAAGGTCTTGTTGAGGGAGCTCCCATGACTGCATCAGAAGTTAAATCTGAAGTTGTCATACTTCATTTTGAAATCCAATCCTTTTCTAGTAACTTCATTTCCTTTAAAATAACAAACTCAAAGGAGTAGTCAAGATATAATTGAGAAGTAATTAAAATCAAGTCTTAATTTAAGGTTTGGAAGAAATGAAGATGAATACTAATTTGACGCAGAATATGTTGAACATTTGAAAGATGCTTAAGAAAGCCAAATGTTTTTAATTTTCTCTGAATTGATAATATGGGCATGGAGTAAATCAGCAAAGGAGCATCCAGCTATGGAATGTTAGAAGATGCTAGAAATAAAACGATCAAAGAAAAACAGAAATATGTAACTGTTCAAACCTATTGAGGTTTTTATACACCACTTTGTGGAGGGATCATCAGTGTCTACTGTTTGTTTCATAATCATGTTGCCTATATAAATCATGAATTGGCACACTGACATTGGAAAGGAATTTTACAGATCATTTACTGCAATCCTAACATTAAATACTCCAAGAAGGTAGTGATTAGGTCCTTGCTTAAATTTCTGTCTGAAGAGCTGCTCAGTCTCATCTTGTGCATTTAAAAAATGATTATGGAAATTAAATGGATTAAAATTTGTATCCCTAAATTACTTAAATCTTTGGGATTAATATTTCCTTCTCTGTTACATTAAATGCAGACAATTTTCCATTTTCATATGGGCCATTGCAAAGTAGTGGAAGTAAAATTTGAGTCACTTTGTCCTGAGCTAATATTTTCTCTGTGTTTGTGAGAGATGTGACAGTTTATTAATATTCTGTAGTTTTATAAGAATCTGTGGTATCTTTGATTAAAATCTGTTGCTCATAACCTCAGCAGTGTGGAAATACTGCTAGTTTTTCCTCACAATTGTATCCCAAGAGGCAAGCACAATTTTTGATAAAAATTTATCTGCCTATAGCTGCCATTGTTAGCTCCGAGAGTCAATTGAAGTTGGCTGAGGCAGAAGTTGGCTGTGCATTCTGCAGGCTTTGCTTGGAGATAATTCCTATGATATACAATTTAGGTTCATGAGAAGACAACATTACACTTGCCTTTTCCTAACTTGTAATAAACTCTATCTTCTTACTCCTCTGAGGTTTTGTGTATGCCTCAAGGCCCAGTTTTCACTCTAAGAAATCTTAATTTTCTTAAGAAATCTGTGAGTTTCCTGGGAAGGGGAAGTAGAATAAACACCTAGGGCAGAGATGGAATGGAGTGGGAACTGGAACAGGAAGAATCAGGTTGGGAAGAGGAGAGAGGGAGAGAATACTGGAAGAAAAAATGAGAATCTGGGGCATCTTGCATATGAGTGAGAAACCTAGTGAAATGGAAACTCCCAGGAATCTATGTGGGTGACCTGGGCTAAGACTTCTAGTAGTGGAGATACAGATCCTGAACTGGCCAACTCATGTAACAAGGCAAAACTCCCAGTAGAGTGATTGGGACACCAACCCAGAACATGACCTTATCTACCACATAACCAAACATACAATTTGCCCTACCTACAGATGTACTGAGGGAAAGGTGACTCAGAAATTGTGGGAGTAGATAACTAATGATCAGTCTAACCTGAGCACCATGCCAGGAAGGTGGGACCATTCCTGACACTGCCTGCAGAGCCAGAACCCAGAGGCAAGATATCCCAGAGATCTAGGAGGGAAACAAACAGGAATGGCAAAAACAAAACGACAAAACAAAACAAAAACATAACAAAACAAAACAAAACCAATACGACAAACCTCTACTCTCTCTCCCCCCAAAAAGTGAATGAAATGATGACTGACATGCCTAATAATGTTCTGCTATACTCGGTTTGGTGAATATTCCAGTTGTCATCAGTGAGACTTCACCCAGCTACTGATGGAGACAGTTGCAGAGACCCACAGTCAAACAAAGCTCAGGGAGTCTGGCTGAATAGGGGAAGGAAGGATTGTAGGATCAAGAGGACTCATGGACACAAAAAGAAAGCTCACAGAATCAACTAACTGGGGCTCACAAGGGCTTACAGATACTGAAACCATAACCACAAGCCGGAATAGGACTGATTTAAGCCTTCTGCATATATGTTACCACCGTCTAGCTTGGTTTCTTGTAAGACTCCTAAGAGGATGAACAGGGACTGTGTCTGACTGTTTTTCCAGCTTTTGGGACTGTTTTCCTTATACGGAGTTGCCATGTTCAGCCTTAATATGTGGAGTGCTGCATAGTCTTACTGCAACATGATGTTCTATATTTGGTTAATATTTATGGAAGATCTGTCTTTTTCTCAATAGAAACATGGGAGGAGTGGATTGAGAGGGGGTGGCAGAAGGAAGGTAGGTTGGAGGGTATGGGAAAAAAGAAGGGAGGGGAATTCAATGAAAAATGAGGGTACAAAATACTCAAAACTTATGAGACATTATGAAAGCAATGCTAAGAGGAAAGTTCAGAGTACTAAGTGCCCTCATAAAGAAATTAGAGATGTTTCATATTAATGAATTAAAAGTACATGTGAAGACTCTAGGAGAAAAAGAAGCAAACACACTCATAAGGAGTAGATGGCAGAAGATAATCAAACTCAAGGCTGAATCAATCAACAAAGAGAACAATACAATGAATTAAAAAAACCAAGAGATTTTTTTTTTGAGAAAATCAACAAACAAACCAAACCCTTAGCTAAACTAATTATAAGAAAAACAGTACCCAAATTAACAAAATTAGAAATGAAAAGAGAGACACAATAATAGACACTGAGGAAATTCAAAGAATCATTAAGTCCTACTTCAACAACATCTCCACAAAATTGGAAAATTTAAATGAAAAGGATAATTTTCTAGACAGATGTTAATCACAAAAGCTAAATCAAATTCAGATAAACTATCTGAATAGTCCTATAACACCCGAGGAAGTAGAAACAGTCATTAAAAGTCTTCCAACTAAAAAATTCTCTGACCAGATGGTTTTAGTAAAGAATTCTACCAGACTTTCAAGGAAGAGCTAATGCCAATACTCCTCAAACTCTTTCACAGTATAGAAGCAGAAGGAACGTTATCGAATTCAAACAGTCATCCCAATACCTAAACCATACAAAGACTCAACAAAGAAAGAATTTCAGACAATTTTCCCATATTATCATTGATGAAAAAATAATCAATAAAATACTGGCAAACAGAATCCAAGAATGCATCAAAGACATCATCCACCATGGTCAAGTAGGCTTCAACCCAGGGATGCTACTGTTGGTTCAATATATGAAAATCAATCAATGTATTCTACCATATAAACAAAGAAAAAACAACTGATCATTTCACCAGAAACCTTAAAAGAGTCTGACAAAAATCCAACATCCCTTCATGATAAAAATCTTAGAGAGACCAGGAACATAGATGCATATATAAAAAAATAAATGCAATATACAGCAAGCCATTAGCCAACATCAGATTAAATGGTGAGACATTTAAAGCATTTCCACTAAAATCAAGGACAAGACAACGCTGTCCACTCTGACCTTATTATTTCAATATAGTCCTTGACATTCTAGCTAGAGGAGATCATGGGATGCAAATTGGAAAGGGAGAAGTAAAAGTATTCCTATTCACAGATGTTATGGTAGTATACATAAGTGACCCCAAAACTTCTACCAGAAAACCACTACATTTCAAAAACACCTTCAACAAAGTGGTTGAATAGAAAATTAACTAAAAAAATCAGTAGCCCTCCTGTACACAAGAGATAGTTGAGCTGAGAAAGAAGTTAGGGAGACAATACCCTTTACAATAGCCACAAATAATATAAAACATCTTGGTGTAATTCTAAACAAGCAAGTGAAGACCTATATGAAAAGGACTTCAAGTCTCTGAAGGAAGAAACTGAAGATATCAGAAGGTACAAAGATCTCTCACTCTCATGAATTAGAAACATTAAGATAGTGAAAGTGGCCATCTTACCAAAAGCACTCTACAGATTCAGTTTGATTCTGATGGGGATCAAATTTCCAACACAATTCTTTACAGATATGGAAATTACAATTCCCCACTTCATATGGAAAAAGAAAAAACTCAGGATAGCTAACATAATCCTGAACAATAAAAGAACTTCTAGAGGTATCACTATCCTTGATTTCAAGCTGTACTACAGAGCAATAGTAATAAAAATGGCATGGTATTGGTATACCTGTTTTAGTTAGGTTTTCTATTGCTGTGATGAAAATACCATGTCCAAAAAGCAAGTTGGGCTTTTGAAACAGAGAGGTAAACGAACGGAATCTAATCAAATTCCAGAAATATAGCCACACACCTATGGCCACTTGATTTTTGATAAAGAAGCCAAACTATACAATGGGAAAAAGGAGAGAGAGCATCTTCAACAAATGGTGCTGGTTCAGCTGAATATCTTGTAGAAGACTGCAAATAGGTCCATGTTTATCACTTCATATAAAATTCAAGTCCAAATGGAACAAAGACCACAACGTAAAATCAGATACCCTAAGTTTAATAGAACAGAAAGTGGGAATAGCCTTGAACTGGTTGGTGCAGGGGACAACTTGAACAGAATACCAATGGCTGAGGCACTAAGGTCAACAATTGATAAATAGGACCTCATGAAATTGAAAAACTTCTGTAAGTCAAAGAACATTGTCATTAGGACAAAACAACAGCCTACATATTGGGAAAAGATCTTCTGTAATCCTATGGCTGACAGAGGGCTAATATCTAAAATATATAAGGAACTGAAAAAGTTAGACACCAACAATCCCAATAACCCAATTAAAAAGAGACGTACCTAGCTAAACAAAGAATTCTCAATAGAGGAACCTTTAATGGCCAAGAAGTACTTAAAGAAATGTTCAAAGTCCTTGGCCATCAGGGAAAGGAGCCTCAGCTGGCCTTTATGAGATAAAACATTTTCTTTATTAGTGATCAGTGGAGAAGAGCCCACTCTAATGTGTGTGGTGTCATCCTTGGGGTAGAGGTCCTGGTTTATAAGCAAGTAAGCTGAACAAGCCACATAAAGCAGACCAATAAGCAGAAGCCCTCCATGGCTCTACACCAGCTCCTGCTTCCAGGTTCCAGTCCTGCTTCAGTTTCTGTCCTGATTTCCTTTATTCATAGACTATGAAATAGAAGTGTAAGCTGAATAAACCCTCCTTCCCAACTTGCTTTTGAGACATTGTATTTGTATCACAGCAATAAAAACCCTACCTAAAACAGGTATAAACATAAAATACAGTTTAACAGTATAGCCATTTAACAACAACAACCACAACAACAAAACCAACACCCATTAGGTTCCCTCCTAGGGCTCCATATCTCCTCTGTCATGGGATTTTGAACAGGTTTACAGCATTAGACATGAAACTCCTTCTGTGGAGCAGCAATTGTATAGAAAACAAAACAAACAACAACAACAACAACAACAAAAACCAAACAACAACAACAAAAAAACCACACTGAAATATATCTTAAGACCTTTAAAATTTTTCCATTATTTTAAATTATGTATATGTGTATCTATGTGTAGGTATGTGCACATAAGTACAGGAACCTACAGAGACCAGAGGGATTAATTTCTCCTGGAGCTGGAATTATAGATAGTTTTGAGCTCCCTGGTGAGTGTGGGCAACTGATCTCAGGTCTTCTGCAAGAGCAGTATGCACTCTTATCTGCTGACTTATTTCTCCAGCATGATATTAAAATATTTTAAATATTCACTTTATATTGGAAACAATGTTCTTATATGACATTTAAAATAGTTTTGATCATTTATATAGAACTGTATAAAACAAGCATTGTTTCAAAGAATATATTGTTTTATAGATCCCTTTGAATCATTTTAAGTCTGTGAGGCTTTATAAATGTGACCCAAAGCACATTTTTATGTATTTATGACAAACAAATCTTACACTCCTAAACAGCTGTTGGAAATAACACAAATTATCTATCATCTATCTATCCATCCATAATCTATTATCTAGCTAATCATTTTTTAGTCTTAGCTGATTAAAACCTTGGTATTTGGGGAAAACTTGTTTTTCTGATTTATTTAAATTGTTGGGGTCTTTCACTGTTAAACTATAAATGAAGCTGTGGATGGTTCGGTGTCTCAGTGGGTAAGTGATGGCTCTGAAATCGGGAGGACCAAAGTTTGAATCCTAACACCTATAAAATCTGCACCTGTTTCCAGAATGCCTGGAATGCCATTGCTGAGAGGTGGAGACAGATCCAAGGAGCTTATTGACTGGCTAGCCTGCCTGAAACAGCAAGATTTCAGGGTCAATGAGAGACTCTTCCTCAAGAGAATAAGGCAGATATTGATAGAGAAGGATGAGAACGGTCTTTCTCTGGCCTCAGTAGGCATGCATATGTGTGGACACATATATACAAATAAAAACACACAAACAAATGCGATTTGTAGTCATGTTTAATCAATGGCTTTGATGCAAGGCTGGTGAGATGGCTCAGTGGGTTAATGTGCTTGTCACCAAGATTGATGAGCTGAATTTATTCCTCAGGACACACATGATGGAAAGAGAGAACTGACGTTCATAAATTGTCCTCTTATCTCCACAAGCACACTATGGTAGGTCCATGCACAGTCACATACACAAAAACCTTTCAAAAAACATTGATGTTCACATTTAAAATATTCTAGATATGAGATGTGAATAACTGAACCTAATTTTTACTTTTCCAGAAAGACTTTATACAAGAATACATAAAACAAAATAGCCTAGAAAAGGCAAGCAATAGCTACTCAAAGAATGTTTTCCTTTTTTTTTCTCTTGCCTTTTTCACCTGAGGACAGGTTTTATTATGTAAGTTTGATGAGTTTTTGAAGCACAGGACTTAAGAACTGTTTCTTTGGGTATAGATCAAAAGGCACCACTGTTTCTGACAACTTAAAACTTGAAGAGAGGATTTACAATGCCTCACTAGAAAGCTTTCTTCTGGAATGTACACTTACATGCTTTGTCACACAGCAATTCTCCAAGTGTCTCTTAATCCTCATTGACACACCAGTTCTCTACATCTTGAGCATATCAACCATGTTTTTCAGTTAAAACCTTGTTTTGGTAATGTAACTAAAACCAAATATATATCCTATGACAGCTTGTGGTGACTTTTGTGTAATGGCTGTAATTTTTCTTGTGACATATATTCTACGAAATCTTTAATATTTATGTTCTGTGTTAGCTCTTGTTCTTGAAGTCTGATACACATTTGAGGTAAGAACACTTTACTATTTCCTAAGAATGAATAGTGGGCACATTTCCCAGGTGCATGTCCACAATATTTGGTATTTTAGTATATTTAAAATCTATTTCAATAGAAATATGGGGATAAGATCTGTATAGTTTTTTTATAGTTTCAGTTCTTATATGTTATAATGGAATAAGCTAAATACACAAATAAATGAAAATTTATGGTACTTAACAAAGAATGAATGTATTTTTAAACTAATGCAGGAAGGATCTATTCTGGTTTTTCATGTCACTATAAAACCATTTCATTTCTTCAAACAGAAGATATCCAACAATTTTCTAACATCATCAGTTTTCTTGGTACTGTTTTGCTCACGTTATACTCTTTTGAATTCTGGGTGTCATCAGAAGCTTTGGATGAACTGTGGTCATTGTCTACTGTAATCAACATTGTCTGACCACCAAAGAGTATCTCGGAGCTTAATTACTAAGAAACCAAGGAGTATCAGTCAGCTTAATTACTAAGATTTGCTAGTTTCTAAAGATTCATGACTCCACAATTTTGTTTCATTGTTACTTTAAAATACTCACACTGGAGATGGAGAGGTAACTCCAGCTTTAAGAATACTGGCTGTTCTTTTAGTGCTCGTAAAGTTAAGTGCCCAGCACCTGTATGATAGTTCACATTCTGTAGTGTGTATAGCTCCAGGTCCAAGGGATCCAATGCCATCTTCTGGCTGCTAGAGGAGTCATATATGCATGTGGTGCACATACACACATGTATGTAAGCACTTATATCCAAAATAAAGAAATCTTAAAAATATTTAAAATACCTGGCTACCAAACTGAGTTAGAGTACGTCCATTTGACTATCTCATATATATACAGACTACTTGAGGGAAAGGCAGCATGAGCAAATTGCAAACTGAAGAAGGTAATTTTCTTGCTTATTTATCTCACATAACTTTGGGAAGAAAAGGGTAAACCAACGGGCTGCCATACACTGCAATGATTTTGTGCTAGAAAAGCACGTGGTACAAGTGATATCTGCCCAGGGCACAAGAAGTAGTATGACCTAAAATAGTCTGATACCTAAAGCTGTTTTAAAAAATATACCATTGTCCTGTGTTGTGAGTATATGCTGTTGTGAGTTTCGTATTAGCTGCCATCTGCTGCAAAAGGCTTCTCTGATGGTGGTTGCATCATATCCCGATCTAAATAGGATGTCTATATCGAACTCCTTCTGTCAAGGCTCAGGTACCTATGCAGAACTAAGGCACAATGTTTATAAGAGCCAGATGTGGTAGAAGGCACCAAAGAAACTGTCTTATAAACACAACGGGACTGGCACATATATGAGATCACAGAGAGCATGTCAGAATGCACAGGACCTGCCCAGATTCAAACCAGATAAAATCACAGCATGGAAAATGGGAAGTGGACATAAAGACCTACACCCAACAAAGAAACTATTTTCAGTGCATACGTTTTTGGGATGGCAATACAAGTTTGCTCCAGTGTAGTGATGCTGAGGATATTAGCCATGAAAAAAGACTGTGTGTGTGTGTTTGTTTTTTTTTGTCATACTGTGTCTTTTATTTTTGTTTTGATTTTAAATTTGGATCCCCTTTTAAAGAGAGGAAACATGAATTTGGGTGGGCAGGGGGGTGGATATGATTATGAGGAGTTGGTGGAGGAGAAAGTATGATTAAAATATATTTTATGAAAAATTTTAATAAAAAGGGAGAAAAGGATATAAGAAGTCAGTTGGGGTGACAGGGGTGGTGTTTGTTTGTGGGGTGCTGGGTTGGGAGAAGCAGCTGGGAACCCGGTTGAACGAGTCTTGAACCCCAGACCATTATCTGGACTGCAGGTGTTCGGCTTTTACTCCCAAGTCCTGGTTCTTTTTTTTCAGCTTCGGCCCTCCACAGCCCCTCCCAAAGAGAGATCTGTGACCATCAGTCATGAGGAACAGTGCCTCAGGCTCTCCTACATGTAGATGAGGTATCTCCAGGCTCTCGGACCAAGCCAATAGGCGTTATCTGCTGCCAGACCCTAACCCACCCTGAAACTGTATATAAGGGCTCTATTCTGGAGAAGTAAGGTGGCGTTCGAGAATCATCCTGGTGTCCAAGAGTTTCTGTCACAAGAGCTGTAACACTTGGGGAGAGATTTGCTCTCCCGGAATCTTCCTGGGGCACCAAGCTGCTTCCTCGCCAGCTAGCCGGCTTCCTATCAACCCAGCCCAGGCTGGCTTAGCACTGAGAGACAGGTGCAGCATCTGGGAGTGACCGAGCACAGACAGAGGAGACTCGGGCAGAGGCAGCAGTGGGGACAGGCGATCTCTCCTCTCTGCTCGTGATCTGTACCTTTTGGCCCAGACCTTTCACACCAGTCCTTGCCGTAGACCAAGTGGAGACACAGGCAGAGGCAGCGGCAGAGACTGTAGCAGACCCTCCCTGCTCTCACTCTGTCCTCAGCCGGGAGATCATTGTGGGACACCCTCTGGAACCGGGGACCCACATTTGTTTACCCACAATACCAGCATGACAGAGGCTCAGAAAACACAGAGAGGCTCCAGAGTAATTGGACTATTGGGCAAGTTCCAGGCCAGGCTAGAGCACATAGTAAGATCCTGACTTAAAAATCAAGTCAATCCCAAATGTAAACAAGAGACAGAAGGTCTTCTATATGGTCTCATGGACAAGATTTTAGAGTAGTTACTGACAATAAATTCAGAATAATAGATTAGAATATGACCAGTTTCTCTTCCTGTAAGCTATGGTATTTATACAATCATTACACTTTTTGCCTTTATCAAGCCTCATGATTTTACTTCCTTTTATAGACTATAGTTTTTGGAACACGGACACCTCTCTGATGCCACGTGGTTCATCCTGTACTGACCAGCTCCTACTATATTGTCTATACTATATTGCGTTTTTATAATAATGTGTTATGTAAACCAATCTCACATTCATCATTTTACATTAATCCATTTTGATGAGTTTTAAATAACTATTGACAAAATGGATTCCTTGTACTCAAAAAGGGTTGAATAAAAATTATTTTAGTGTTTATACTAAGATAAGCATCAAACTACAACTTCTAACAATTGGTTAAAAAGAAGAAGTTAAACTAAGCAATATTTGAAATGCACTCATTTCATATTCTCATATCCTGGTTTTAGTTTTGTTTCGTCTGTCAAATTTAAATTAATGTTTTAAACATTTTGGCCAAGCACAATGGTGCATGCCTTTAACTCCTGGACTCATCAAGTACAGGTGGGTGGGTGTATGGGGAAGGGAAACAATAATGTGAATGTAATATGCAGATTTATATTCTATGATGTTCATAAGCAAGGAGAAATGTGGTTGTTCTTCCTTCAATAACTGATAGCACTCTGATGTTTTATGAGTTACGTTCACAAAAGTGATTTCATCTGCTATGGTGTAGCTATTAAGTGGAATTTTGCATGTTAGCTATGCTACATAAGCTCCATTGAAGGCAATGGGTTAGCCCTTTTCATTAACAGGTACTACTGCTTTGGAAAACGAAATCCTAAGGATCCGATAAATTTGCCCTTTCTGTGTTTAAAAGCTCTATTATCCTCTTTGACTTCTTTCCCATCTAAAGTGAATTTGTGACTATGAACAGTTTCTAGATCCCAGAGTGATTTCTGAATGCAGAATGTGCATTTAATTCAGATGCACTATGATATTAGATTTTTATCCAGAGACAGTGAAACCCTTTCTAGGAAAAGAAGAAAGCACAATTACACACTTCTGAGATGTCACCAAGACATTTTGCTAGGACGGGCAACTGGTGAAGAATCAGATTTGAAGAGACCTCGTTTATTGTCAAGAAGGGTACCAAAAATATATTTTAAAAGATTATAAACCATTTTTCTTATAAGAGTTGTACATTTGAACAGATTGTTGAAACAGATGGAGATAGGATATTTACTACTATATTTTACATTAACATGCTACAATGTAGATTTGCCTTCATGAACAACAACAACAACAACAACACCCAAAGCACTTCAGTGATTCAAAATCAGTTTCTAATTTGTTCACTTTATATCTCTGAAACTTGACCTGACTGGGTCAGTTGAAAGAAAAAGCACCAGGTAAAATGACTACTGTAGCAAGCTCTTTTGCAAGATTTCATCTTCATCACTTTTAATTCACAAAAATCGATGATCTCCTGTTGTCAAATGTGTCCTTTCATTCCGAAGTTGCTGTTTACTGAAATAGAACAGTGAATTATGTATTGCATCTGTTAGAGAACACAGGGTAACATTGAAGCATCTGTTTGGCATAGCTGTACGTGTTTTCATCTGCACAGAAACTTCCTCTTTCTTTAATCCTGTGCCCTCGCTTTAATGGAGTTAATTAAAAGGGTTTTTTATTCCTCCCACTGTCAGTTCAGCTCAGATTTCTCTACACATGACACTGATTATATCCTCCAAGCTAATCCAATCCAAGCATTTCTCTTACTAGCAGTGCAGATATTCCTGGACGTACAGCAGTTATATCCTAATAAACCCACTACACGTTGAAAATATTAAGTTGAGATGAATGTAATATACCAATCAGCAACCCTGTAGGGTGTTCTTTTTCTCTGTGATCATATGATGGCTAGTGCTGGCTCTCACCCACACTTATGAAGGATCATGCAGCACATAGCTAAGATCCACATTCAAAGTTTGTTTGCTGTTGATATGTTTGGCTTTTTTGCACCATTATAAATTAAAAACATCATGAATTGAACCACTAAACTCATTGCTCGTCTACATTTGAATTATTGAGATTATTTGAGAGAATAGAAAGGTAACAGAATGCATAATACACACACACACACACACACGTGTGTGTGTGTGTGTGTGTGTGTGTACACAGATGTGTATTTCATATTGGTTTAATTATTGATCTGCCATTACCTAAATTTAGATTAAAACACTGTTTTTCTTACTTTGAGGTTAAGAATGTTCTAACATTACTCTGCTCAGGTTAAACTCAAAGTATGCAATATATTGAGTCACAGAAATATGTGATGGCTTTATAGTGTAGTTATAATTGCCTTTTAACATTCAGCTTATTATAATGTATATAATAAGTAGTTATTGGAATTTATTAAGTCAAAATAGGAAAATACTTTTTTAGATTATTGATACAAAAAACATATATATACCAAAATCATATGTATTAGTTTTCCTATTATACATAAACTTATTTAACTTTATTTAATTGCTTAATAGCTAGGTTTTAGATTCGAATCTTGTTTATTTCTAAAATGAGGCAAGATCTGTGATTGTTTATGCAAGCAGTTACATGTGTGAGTCAGAATAAGACCAAAAAACAACAACAACAACAATAAAACAAAACAAACAAAAAAAACTAGTGAGTCTCCCATGTCTTCTGAGTCTTACTAAGCTCTGTATAACTCTAGGATGAAGTGAACATGTTTATAGCACTGTATATAACAGAGCTATTAATAACCATCAGCCATCGGCTATAGGAAAATGTTTACATAAAACACATCTATTTCAAAAAATTGGATCAGAGATGAAGTGTGAATTGTATAACCTTAAGAAGATAAAACACATTTATGCCTTGAGCCACATAGTATTTCCATTTAAAAGTCATATTTTGTACAAATAGAAGAGAAACACCCACAATATAAATTAATGCAGAAGCAATACTGTTTATAGAGCATTCTAAGAAGCTGTGCTAAGTATATCTTTTCAGTATGACCAAGACATTAGGAATTGGAATAAAATATTTATTTTAGGCACTAGAACCTAGAATTGGGGGGAAATAGTTTAAGGGTGTTTGTTTGTTTGCTTGTTTTTGTGAGGGATGGGTAGGGGATTTGGGCCAGTGTAGTAATGGCTGAGAGAAGACTGAAGACAGATGCCTCAAATCAAATTATCTTTAAAGGAGGAAAACCCGAGGAGAATGTATTATAGATGTGTTGTGGTTCAGTACCAGATGACAGAGAGTGAACCAGGAAGCTCCGGAAAAAGAAGCCAACGAGTTTAAAGAATCACATGCTCCAATTTAGCACACACAAATAGTATCCATTCTTATCTTTTATTGTTTAAGGATTTTGTACAGGGATGAATAGATGGCTCAGCAGTAAGAACACTGGTTGCTCTTCCAGAGGACTTAGGTTCAATTCTCTGTATTCACGTGGCAGCTTTCAACCATCTCTAATTGCCCTTCTAGGAGACTCACACCCTGTTCTGGCCTCTCTACACTCATGTGGTGCCCATACATACATGCAGGAAAAATAATCTTACAAAAAGAGTAAAAACAAATATTTTAAAAAATAAATCTTACACATGTATGCAATGTGTTTTGACCAAGTCCACCCATTTCCTCAGTTCTGATTTCTCCCGTTCATTCCCCACTATTCACCCAAAGCTTATTAAGTTCTTTGTTTATTTTATTTTCTGAGTTCACTAAGTATGGGCCATTAGCTGTATGAATGTAGGGCTAACTCCTGGAGTGTGAGTGGCCTCTCAGCAGCCTGATTCTTTTCTTGTTCTTGTTCTTCTTCTTGTTCTTCTTCTTGTTCTTCTTCTTGTTCTTGTTCTTCTTGTTCTTGTTCTTCTTCTTGTTCTTCTTCTTCTTGTTGTTGTTGTTGTTCTTCTTCTTCTTCTTCTTCTTCTTCTTCTTCTTCTTCTTCTTCTT
>NW_021604576.1:6117177-6118770 GCF_004785775.1 Grammomys surdaster | reverse complement strand
TTCTTCTTCTTCTTCTTCTTCTTCTTCTTCTTCTTCTTCTTCTTCTTCTTCCTCTTCCTCCTCTCCCTCTCCCCCTCCCCCTTCCTCTCCCTCTCCCTCCTTCTCCTCCTCCTCCTCTTCTTCTTCTTCTTCATTATTATTATTATTATTAATTTACTTATTACTTTATACCCCACTCACTTCCTCCCTTCCAGTCACTCCCTTCCACAAACTTTACCCTCTTCCCCTCCTCTTCTCTTAGGAAATAGTGGAGGCTCCCCTGAGTATCCCCCAACTCTGGCATTTCAAGTCTCTGAAAGGCTAGGTGCTTCCTATCCCACTGACGTCAGACAAGACTGCCCAACTAGAAAAACTTATTCCATAGACAGGCAACAGCTTTGGGATAGCCCCTGTTGTTCCAGTTGTTTGGGACCCACATGAAGACCAAGCTACACATCTGCTACGTATGTGAGAGGAGGACTAGGTCCAGCCCGTGAATGTTCTTTGGTTGGTGGTTCAGACTCTGAAAGCCCTAGGATCCATGTTAGTTGACTCTCTTTGTCGTCCCATGGAGTTTCCATCCCCTTCGTGGGCTGCAATTCTTACTCCTGTTCTTTTGTTGGCATGCCCAAGCTATATCCACTGTTTTGCTATGGGTGTCTGTATCTGTCTGTGTCAGCTGCTGGGTGTAGGATAGGTAAAGAAAACATGGTACATCCCTATACAACAGAGTACTATTCAGGTATCAAAACAAAGACATCATGAATTTTGCAAGTAAATGGATAGAACTTGAGAATATTGTCCTGCGTGAGGTAACCCGATCCTAAAAGGACATACATGGTATGTACTCACTTACAAGTGAATATTAGTCATAAAATATAGAAACCATGCTAAACTCCACAGACCCAATGAAGCTATACAAGAAATAAGGCCCAAGAAAGGAAACTAGAATCTCACTTAGAAGGGGGAATACAATAGTCATAAGAGGCAGATGGAGGAAAGGAGCTGGCAGGAAGGGAGGTTGTGGAGGGGAATGTTGGGTTCAGCATCACTTGTGGGGAAGGACAGGAGAGATGGCTAGATGGCCATGAAAATGAATGGAAATCTGCAACTGACAGGGGCAGGAGGTGGGCAGGGGCATTTCCAGAACTGGACAGAGACCTGGGATAAGGGAGATGCCAAAGAATCAATGGAGGTGACTTTAGCTGTGACTCAATACATTGGTAATATAGAATCTGAAGAGATCATCTCCTGTAGCCAGGCAGGAACCCCAGTGAAGGTATAAAGACAGCAACCCACTCACAAAACTTTCAACCTAAAATTTATCCTGTGTATAAGCAGCCAGATTCTTGAAGAAAATTTACTTTCCCTTTCCCAATAGTCATAAATTGCCAGCAATTCCTCTTACAGCAGTGGGACTTTGTGACTGCCTCTACCCTCTGTGTTGGGATTTTTGTCTAGCTTGATCCTGTGGTTGCTTTCAGTTCATATTCACAACTTCCATGTTGGGTAGAGAGTATACAGTTCCTTGTTTATATGTGTTTGTCTTCTTTCTTTCTTTCTTTCTTTCCTTCCTTCCTTCCTTCCTTCCTTCCTTCCTTCCTTCCTTCCTTC
>NW_021604576.1:6060106-6117167 GCF_004785775.1 Grammomys surdaster | reverse complement strand
TTCCTTCCTTCCTTCCTTCCTTCCTTCCTTCCTTCCTTCCTTCCTTCCTTCCTTTCTGTCTTTCTTTTTTCCTCTTCCGTTTTTTCCTCTTTCTATTCTTTTGCAGTCATCTATTGCCTTTAGGTCTTACAGTATGTCCTTCCCTGTTTTCTAATGATTATTATAATCATTATTTTGTTAAGAAAAAAAATTTCATTTAGGACTTTTATGGCTGGTTTTAGGTAAATAGATAAACGTCTATTACTATATGTAATGCATTTCTATATAGATAGATATGGATAGATGCAGTCTGTATGGAACATGAGAAGAGTAGATGGAAATTGGAGTGGCTGTCACAAGGCTGGTACTGTGAGGAGATAATACCTGTGCTGGATTAGGTGAGTGAAACTGTGGCATATATTATACAATCATTTCTTCTTCTCTCATTCCTACCTATGCATTCCTTATCCCCTCCTATCTTCTTCAGACTTATTTCTAAGACAAGTATTGGAGATAATAATTGAAAAGGAGAAAGGATTTTTTAAAAAATTGTATATATGTATGTGTGTTTGGTGTGTGAGTGACTGTGTGTGTGTGTGTGAACAATCTCAGGTGTCAGTCATTACTTTCACTCCTTTTTAGATAGGGCTTCTTTTCTCCCCTCCCCTCCCCTCCCCTCCCCTCCCCTCCCCTCTCTTCTTTTCTTTTTATTCTGTAGTCCAAGAAAATGGACTGAGAGCATCAGAGATTATCTTGTCTCTGACTTTCATCTCTGTATATGGACTGTAGATCACTTGTGCTACACATCTGGTCTTATGTGGGTTCTAGGGGTTAAAACTCAAGTTCTCATGTTTGTGCAGTATCAGCACTTTTATGCAGCTGCCTTTCCATACTAGAAGGACTCATTTTGGATTAATAGTTCATTTACTCATTATTAATAGTTCATTTTGGATTCACTCTTGGTTGGCTCCATTCTTTTGGACCCAAGCTGAGGCAGAGCATCATTGTAGACTGGAAGTAGCATGGCAGAGCTACTCACATAGAAGCCAGAAAGCTGAAAAAAAATAAAAGGAAGGGACCAAGGGCCACATACAGCTATGCAACACTACTTCCAGTCTGCCATAATGTTCTGTCTCAGCTAAAAATGAATTGAACTATTAATCCAAAATAAGTCCTTAGTTTACAGGCATTTGATGAATTGGATCTTTCCTTGTTTTTATTTTAGTAGCATCTTACAATGTTCATATAACTAGAGAGGTGCTACTAGTATCCCAGGCATTTATTAATTGAATCCAGTTGACCAGAAAGAGTAACAATCACATCTTTGTACAGTTCTTCCAGTACAGAGCAGGACTGAATACATTCTTGCCTCTTTACTGAAGTTTGTTCAATTCCTCTGCATTAACCTGGATTCCTGTGATGGGATTCTGCTCATTGCTTTTTTAATGGTCAGTTTAGATGGTTAGTTACTTTGATCTTCCTGGAAGAGAAATGTATAATTATTGTCATGGGGTATACCAGAGAAGACTGGTTGGACCTGGATTTACACAGATAGAAAGTCTTTATTAGGTAACTGGTGACTTCACTGGTTGTTTTGGTTCCAAGCGTAATGCCTAGACTTTCTCAGTAAACTTTTAAGCACAAAAGCTATGTCTTAGGTGACATATTTTAGTTAACAAAAACAGCTAGAAAAGCAACTACAGAAGCCAAAAAACAAGGTTAGTATGTTTAGAGACTTTACACAGAACTATGGATTTTGATGGATTGGGTCTTTCTTTGTTCTACTTTTAGCAGCATCTTACAACCTGAATAGCATGTCCATCATGGAGTTAGTTTTTCTAAGGTTTGGGGGCCTATGAGAAACTTGAGCCTTTTTACAGTGTGAACTAGGTATATGCCACTTAGCCAGGAATCATTTCCATTTCAAGTACAAACAGATTCAGAGACGGTGTTTGCTTGAAATTTCCACCACAACAGTTAGACTACCTTGACTGATTATTTTTTGCCTATCACATAGTAAGTGTTTGTGGGACTGCGTAAGGGTATCCTGGGTCATGGTTGAGCAGTTGCCTAGAACCCCGAGACTCTGTGTGAAAACCAGCAGGAGTTCGGCATGCCCCAAGAACCCAGGGTCCTGAAAAGCAGTCCAGTCTCCATAGAATTACATTGTTCAGTCATGTAGGCCAGGCTATAGGCCTGAGGCCCTAGGGATTTACATACTAATGAAGGCCAGAGGCTGGAGCAAATTAAACATGCCTCCCCAGATCCTCCCCAGATCCTCCCCCATCCTCCCCAGATCCTCCCCCTTTCTCCCTCCCTATTTAACTCAGGACTGCCCTGAGTTTTATGGGGGGTACGCCTAGATCTATCCACCATGACAATAAACCTTTTGGAACCAAGGACTTTCTCGTGTCACTGGGGCCTGCCGCTGCCAAGGCCTCAGGCCCCTGGAACCATAGACATTCCTCCCGCATGTGGAACCAACCACAGCGTGGAAACCCACTGAGACTCCACAATGGCAGCCTCTATTTTTCCCTGCAAGTGTTCTGATATTTCAGTCCCTATATTGAAATATAGTCCATCATAGCTGATGTCTCATGCAAAGCAATTAATATAGTAGTAGGCAATCAGATAGTCCCTCATCATCTATGTATTTGAATTTGAACAAATGCATGGGAAAAAAATGACAAAATCTAGTATGCATGATGAGGAACACTAATATCTATTAGCAAGAAGATAGTACACAGACATCTTGTATTTGACCAGTTGGCAGCTTTGTGTCCTTTGGTACGTCACTGTTATTCAGTTTTAAGAAGGCATAAGCTAGTGGCATTGTGATGGAAAGAATGGGAGAAACATGGCTTTAAGGATGGTTTGGCAGACATATTTTTGACAATATTCAAAGATACTTGAGAAGTATTGATCCACGGGAGGTGTGTGGGGGTCCTGTAAGTAGATGAATTTATGTGCACTTACATGTGTGATGAATGTGATGAGCATGGAGTGGTGTTTCTGGAATTGGCTATGACATCTATCTTCAAATATTTGCGAACTGGCAGCTAAATGAGAGACTTTATGGCTTAGCATAGCTATAAGGAAAGAAATGTTTTTACTTAGTGGGATTGAGAGCTCATTAGTTTTTGTTGTTGCACAATATAAAGAAAGGTTGACAGGCTTACCATGATCCTAGGTTGGAGTATTTAAATATAGTTGGATAACCACTTGGGTGAACAATGATAAGTCATGGCATGACACGGTTCCTGCTGTCAGGCAAATCTTCACTGGAATATCATTCTTCTGCATGCTTGCTTTATGATTTTTGATAATTAGCAATGCTTTTTATCAAAATTCTTGAACTCTGAAATATGGGAATTATATGCAATTAGCCAGTCTGGGAGACATGGAATAGATAATTCTAAAATTATTCAGCATAATAAATAAAAGGTTTGTACCTGAGGTATAAAATATGAAAAGTAAATCCCCAAAGTAGGCAGTTTCATCTCTTATATACCACTTGTCACTGTGAAAACCATGTGAGCAGTGATAGAATATTATCTATCTGTCTGTCTGTCTGTCTGTCTGTCTGTCTGTCTATGGAGAGTTTTATCCAAAGGTATATGGAACACATATATGCTTGATGTCTTCAGATATTATAAGATGTTAGATCCCTGGAGTTACAGATGGTTTTGAGCCACCATGTGGATACAGGGAACTGAATCTGAGTTCTCTGCAAGGGTAACAAGTACTCTTAACCACTCTGGTCCATTTCTCCAGTCCAATTGTTGTTATAAATTTAAGTGGAACAAATATTAGAAAGCATATGATCATGTTCTACAGAATGGTTTTACCTATGTAGTCACTAATTTGAGACCTTCCAGAACACATTTAAGTTCAAGCAAAGAAAGTGTAGGATGCTGAGGAGAGCAAGTCATTAAAGTCAAAGTCATTTAAATGATAAAGGGATTTTTCCAATGTGTAGAAATAAAAATATGTGGAAGAAGATGCACAGTTTTAAGTTAAAGGTATAATCCATAATCTCACAAAATTATCAGGACCCGAGTTCTGAGTTTGGAGGGGGTGATAGTAACATGAATTTCTTACTGGGTTTTACACAGCACACAACTTGAAGGAGAAGAGTTTGAGGAGCCTTAGGTATCTGGTACCAATGCCTGCCAATAACTATTGGAGATTTTGGCAGGAAGAGGTCCACTCTGTGGCTAATCCTTGCCAGTGGCAACTGGGACTGGGCAAGAGGTGCCCTGTTACTGATGCTCTTCAAACAAAATGCCTTCACTCCCTCATGTGCCAGGAGGCAAATCTCCTAGTGTGCAGCTCGCCACAATGTCTTCCAATTGGCAAATTCACCTACTTGTGGTATACTTGATTGGGAAATGTCAGGTCACATAGCTGTGCTTTATGTGTGAGTAGTTTGAAAATTCAAAAAAATTGGACTTAAAATGTAAACAACAACAACAACAAAAATCAAGATATGAGAAGGGCTGTAAAAGCATTTTAGCTGTCACTTGATTTGTTCAGCCTCTGTCCATTCTTTGTTACTAAGTTTTACATGTTTGCTGAAAGCACAGATGTCTGTTACCAACATAGCTGCTGGGGAAAAACGTAAAAAAGAAAATTTGCACATTATTGAGGCCAGAAAGTCCTTTTAGGGTTGTCTTGTTCTTTTAATCAGAAGACAAGGAGAAAATTGAATGTTTCTGCTGGCTTTGCCTTTAGTGTTCTGTCAAGACAAACCGCATTCAGCAGAGAATTTTAATTCTGTGGAAATGCCTTTGGCTGTAGTCCTTACAAGTCAGCATGAGGACAGTTAACTCATAAATGATTTAGTTATTTTCACCAAACATGAAATATTTGAAGACTTAGTTCCAATTTAATATACCTTTGTTGAACATATAGGTAGAGCCTTATTCTGTTCTCTACATCTATTGACACTGAGAGAACATATTTTTGTACTGCAATAAAATCCCAAGCTGTATGCTTTATTATTGAGGAAGAAGATGGAAAATGCAATTGCTTATATTAAACCCATCTAAATTCAACATCATTCTGATGGTCATTTGAATCAAAGTATATTTACTTTTGACACAAAAGGAAATGGAACAGAGTCACAAAAGAAAAATGAAACATAAAATAAAATAGATATAAATAATCTCATCAATCACTCTACTTATACATTGAATAAAAATGTGCTGACAGCATGTATATAATTTTAAACTATACTTTGCAGAGCTTTGTCAAGATACTGGGTGTGAAGGATTTTTGAGAGTTTTAAATCTTGGTAAGTTATATTTAGGTACTCATCTGTTATTTACAGAGGTTTTAACCTTGAATTTATTATTTATTTACCTTCTTGTAAACATGAATGGATCTTAAAGAGTATCACTTTCAGGAGCAGAGAGAGTTCTAATGAAACAAGAAGCTCTCGTTATCCCTTTTCTGTTTTCTTTACCTTTTTCTGTTCTTAATTTTCATGAAAAACTATTTTCCAATTCAATAACTTTTGATTAACAGGGATTCTAATCAACTATTTTCAGTGCTAAGATAGAGTTGTTTCAAAGTTGAAGAATTAAAATAGAAATTAAACCCACCGTTCGATTTCCAGGAATGTCTATTTTGTTATGGGGGCAATATGTAGAGGTATCAACATAGCTTCACAGGCACCATTCCATAGGTGATCATGGGATGAGGTAGCAAAGGTGGTAAGATTTCTGATTTTAGAGCAAAATTGCAAAAATGGCTTTGTCTATAGTACAAAGGTTGTGGGTAGCCTCCTTTCTAGTAGGCTCAGATGAAAGTATTCTATGTTGCCAGGGAAGAACGAATTTGGAAGTAAACAAGGTTGGAGAAAAATGAGTGTATATGCCCACAATAAAGAAGTTGTAGAGACAGATTAGAAATGTGTAGTTCATACTAGACTCTTTTATTATTTCCTGATGTGGTTTGATTGCATTTCTCAAAAGGTCATGTGTTAGAACTTTGGTTCCAAATTTATATGTTAATAAGATCTAGAGATAAGTCTTTTGGGAAATAGTGACAGTTAGGTAAGCCATGAAGGTGTGGTCACCGAACTAGCAGCTTGCTCTCCTTTCCTTGTGATGTTCTCTGTAAGTCTTTACATGTGCATATGTGTGCACTTTAGGTGCATGTGTGTGTATGTATGCTTACAAGTATGTGTGTGAACATGCATGTTCATGTGTGTGTAAATATGTGTGGAGGCCTGAATTTGACTGGGTGTCTCTTCCAGTGTTCTTGAATTGATTACCAAGGCAGAGTTTCTCTAAAAAGCACATCTCAATGATGCTGGCTTGTGCAGTTAGCCAGCTTCCTCCTTGAATTCCCCTGTCTCTGTGATGAATGCTGGGATTACAGGTGGCCACCACAACATCCATCATTTTACATGGAAGAAGATTAGTTCTCAGGCTTGTGGCACAAGAACTTTATCAGGCAAGTTGTCTTCCAAACATCTCTGCATTGTTTTGATATAGCAAGAAGACCTAGCATGTGGAGCAGATGCTAACTAATCCCCTCCTCCATGTAAATTACCACATTTCAGTTAGTTATAGGAACCTCTACTATTTAATAGCATTTTATAACAATACTGACACTTTTGATATATAAATTTTGAGAAATTTAGAAAATAGAACAGATCTAATGTTTACCCACAAGATGAAGCTGGAATTTAAGTGCCATTGAGTAAGATCACACAACTCTAGGTCCAAATCACGGAGCTCCCTACTCTTTCCATTGCATCCATTCATGTGAAAAATCCATCATCAACCATGACCCTACAGAATTGAGCCACAAAACAAAGAGCAGATTATTCTCAATAAGACAAATCTAGTACTCAGTTCATTTAGTTAACATGTACTGGACACACACTGTATACAAGGCCCTTTGCATAAGATGCCCCTCTTCTTGCCTAAAATGGAAAGACATAAAATCCAATCAGTATGATTGAATGCAATAAATGTTGTAATGGAGATCTGATTGGAGGAGAAAAAAGATGTATTAGAAAGTTTATATGTGCTAAAACAGAAGTAGTATTTATAGGGGAGAAATTCTGAGAAGAAATCTTCATATGATTGAAGCTTGAGGTGAAGCTAAATATTCATTTTACTTCTGTGTCACCAGGCCAAAAGCTGGTTGATAATTCTTTTGGTCATATATTAGATAACTTTTCAGGCAGTTTTGTTTGTTTGTAGTTTAGGCTGTACTTCAATTTTAGAGCTTTCTGAGTAATCTTTTTTTTTTTTTTTTTTTTTAGTCAGGAATGCAAACAGGGAAAGAACCTGGAGGAAGGAGGTATAGCAAATACTTTGGGAGGAATGCTTGTTTCCAAAGGCATGTCCAACCTGCTTTCTTCTAGAACCCAGAACAACCTGCTGAGTGGTGGCACTGGCCACAATGAGCCAATCTTTTTTTTTTGGAAACATATTTTTTATTAGATATTTTATTTATTTACATTTCATATGCCCTTCCCTTTCCCCATTTCCCTTCCCTAGAAACTCCCTATCCCATCCCCCTCTTCCTTTTTTGCTTTTATACCATTTTAATTACATGCAAGTATTAAGGTCAGCTCTAGGTTGAGGAACTAGCAATACAATAGATGCAAATAGTCAAGGAACAAGCAAGACAATAAACAAAGTTCTGTGAACACTCCACACACCAATCTTTAATCAGGAAAGTGTCCCATGGACTTCCCAACAGGTTGATCTTATTGAGACATTGTTTTTATTTAAGTGAAGTTCACTTTTCCCAGATGACTTCAGGTTGTGTCAAATTGACTAAAACTAACCAGCACAATTCTTCACAGACATGGAGTCTACAGTTTGACAAGTTGTGAATTTTTGAGTTATCTGTTATCCACTGTACAAAGATGTATCTTTTAAAAGGTTCTTGCTAAGTAATCATGGTTGGCTTAGAATGTACTCTATAGATTACACTAGCCTTGAAGGACCTTGTGCTAATCCATCCTCCTGGCTCTATTTCAGGCATGTGTTGACTTGTGCAGCTTGAAATAATTCTTCAAAAACACTTTGATACTTTTCAGAATTACCAAATGAAGGGTTCAAATATTGGTAGAACTTATTTGTTCAGGGACACATGCAAGCCCCTGAAAAAGTTTTGAGTCAATAACAGAGTGTGAAGAAATATGGAGAGTTTAAAAATCCTGAGATTGAAAGTTTAAAAAGTAAAAAGGAGAAAAAGAATTAGAGATAAACTGGAATAAGAAACCAAGCACAAAATTGAGCCACAAAACAAAGAGCAGATTATTTTCAATAAGACAAATCTAGTACTCAGTTCATTTAGTTAACATGTACTGGACACACACTGCAGACAAGGCCCTTTGCATAAGATGCCCCTCTTTTTGCCTATAATAGAAAGACATAAAATCAAATCAGTATGATTGAATGCAATAAATGTTGTAATGGAGATCTGATTGGAGGAGAAAAAAGATGTATTAGAAAGTTTATATGTGCTAAAACAGAAGTAGTATTTATAGGGGAGAAGCCAAGCAATTTTGACATTCATCTAAATAAAGCCAGCAATGAGTTTAAGCTCTGAAATAAATATGATAAAATTTATCTTTTAGGAATTTTATTGATGTAAAGGATCCACTTGAATTGTGGATAATTAGTATGGAAATTTGACCAACAAAAGAGAGAATATACAGTAAAAATGTTTCATGTATGAAGACAGGTTGATTGCCTGAGCTCTGCAGAACAAGTCACCTCACCATTTCTAAGTTACAAACCTCTAATTGGATCTGCAAATACTATACATTAGACCTGTTTCAGAACTTTGACTATGGGAGAAATTTGAAGGACATAAGTAATTGTTTTGTGGAATGAGTTTCAGAATGATATTTTGGGAATAGTGTAAATGTTAATGTATTAATGTATATGATCTTTGTCACAAATGCTTGAAAAGCATTTTGTCAAGGTGAAATAACACATAACAAACAAACAAGTTGTATTGACTTCCTAAATGTCAGCAGAGTACAGATACCCAATCGAAAAAATAGAAAGAAATTTAGAATAATCATTTTATGATTTTGAACATTACTTTTGAGTAAATTGCCTTTTATTACCAAACCTTGGAAATATTATTTTATATTATAAAATCTCCTTTTTAATTTAAGAGAAAGTAGAGTTTAATCTTAGAATTATACTACTAGTTATGTTATCCCCATGGCCTGGAGGGGTGGCTAACACTTTCTAGCACCTATATTGTGACTCGTACTATCCATGGCCTCACTTCAAGGGGATTTATCAGACACATACATAGTACACATAAATGCATACTGGCAAAATATTCACACACATAAAATTAAATAGATCTAAAAATTAAAATTATCTGTCATCTATCAATCTATCATCTATCTATCTATCTATCTATCTATCTATCTACCTATCTCCCCAGCTATATCAAATAATTTTTCTGGGAGATAAAAATCCTTAGGAATTGTAATGGCAAATCTCATTTGTTCTTCCTTACTAAATTCTGTATATCTATTCTTGTAATTACTAGGCAAAATGGCATTTTATTGTAGGAAAATATTTCTGGTTGTTTAACAAATCAAGAATATTAAATATATTAAATTTTGCTAATTGATATCTAAATTCAAATTTTGCTAGTGAGTGATAATTGCCCAGAAGAAATAGATTCTCTATGGAGTTAAGCTGCCCAACACCAAAAGAAAAAAAATTCTTAGCTCGAAAATGACAATAGATCAACAAGAAGCAGCGCTACCTCTCTTTCTTTCCCAAGGTCACCTATAAATTCTGAAAATTCGTGTTTTGAACTTAATGGAGTGTTTAAGCTGTGACATAATTTTGGGGTTGCAAGGAGGTTAAAAGATTTTCTTTCTAAGGAACCAGCAGTGTTTTCATAGAAAATCGGTGAATGTTTTTTTGTTCACATTTCATAGAGTTATTTAACTAGGCTACAAGACATCCTGGTGCTTCCAAAGGTCAGATTTTCCCTTACTTTTTCTTTATGGTCTTCTTTTAAAATATTTATATCTTGACTTTTTATCTTGGGTCATTTCCTGACCTACAAACAGGTTCATACCTGACCTATCTCAAAATTCCTATCTAGAAGATTCTTTCTCTTAGTCCCCATAGATCAAGTCTGCCTAGCTCTCCTTTCTTTCTAATTTTTAAAACAATTATTGTCCTCCTACCAATATTTATCCTTTGGAGAATCAAGTCTCATACATTTGAAACATTCAAATCCTTTACATTCCCTCATCATCAAGGTTCACTTTTGCTCATCACATAATATAAATTTTTATAATTACATTTTGATTGTTTCTTTTCCATTTTCTTTTTCTCCCTCCCAAATTCTCCCATCATACTCCACTCCCCTGTAGTCCCTCCCTCTATACCTACCATCTCTGAGTCTACAGATTGTAGGTTGACTATCATTTATTTAATGTCTAGTATCCTCATATAAGTAAATATGTACCATATTTATTTTTCTGTGCCTGTGTTACTTCACTCAGAATGACTCATTCTACTTTTATCCATTTGCCTGCAAATTTCATGATGTCATCTTTTTAAACAACTGAGTAATACTTTATTGTATAAAGTACCACATTTTTTGAATTAATTCTCTCAAGGGATATCTATTTTTTCCCTAATTTCTGGCTATTATGAATAGAGCAGCAATGAACGTTGTTGAGCAAGTGTCCTTGTGGTAGTATGAAACATCCTTTGGCTATATGACTAAGATTGATATAGCTAGAACTTGAATTAGATTAATTCCCTCTTCTTATGTAACATTGCAGAGCATACCCCTTTACTACTTGTGCTTATAAAATATGCATCACTCTATGTTCAAATGCATTTAATTTAATTGGTTTCCCAAATACTTCTTGTTTTATTTCATATATTTCATCCATGTGCATGTCAACATGTAGTCCAATAACTTGAGCCAATGCCCAGTACTTCACACAGTGCTATTTTTCAGTTGGCATGAATGCTTATGGCCATAGCAGTTACTCAAATATAAAACTGAGGCAAACAGCCTGCTTGGTTTCTCCTGAGAGCTATTCTGTATCTCAGGCCTTCCACATCTTAACATCTGCAGGGTTAACACTAAGCTTTTGGGTTTAATTATGTTTCACTGTTTTGCTGGAGGGTGGGTAGATGGTCTTTAGAATCCTGTTCAGATGCCAAGGCTGGTATTCATCTTGATTGTTTGTAGCCTGTGCCATAAAATAGTTACACAGTGTGAACATTTTCTGCCTGCTAGAAATCCACCAGATTTTGCTTATCTGTGATAGTGAAGGACAATGAGATTCTTCTAAATCTGTTTTGCCAAACAATGCTTGTTGGACATCTAACTATGTATTTTCTTTTAGGGCATGAATGAGAATATATTCAGCTATATTATTGAATATATCTATCTATCTATTATATCTATCTATCTATCTATCTATCTATCTATCTATCTATCTCTTTAACTTACCCAAATAATGTTAAGTACTACGTTAGAAACATAGGTACCTTGTGTGTGGGACTCTTCAGAGAGTCCCAACTGCCTAGTTTCTGCCACCCACCCTTGAAAGCCAGTTAAGCAAATGAATGTGGTAAAGCAGAAAAGGAGATCAATCTTTGCATAATCACAGGACAGAGGTAGAATAACCTAAAATCTACCTTCAAAGTGCTCACAGTAATCTGGGTGTTACATGAAACAATGAATCAATAGCTAAGATTAGGAGTTTTCATGTTAGCAGTCCTGGTCACCTAGGTCTGTTGAGGCTTTGGAACCAATACATTAGACCATTATCTCAGGATCTGCCATGTAGAGCTTTCTTGTTGCCAAGATTTCTGTTGCTTAGAGGGTACGTTTTGGTCTTTTATCCTAAGATGTTCTTCATTTAGAATTCTCTTTATTGAGAACTAAGGTAACTATTACTGAGAAATTATCAGGGAAACTCAGCAGAAACCCAAAATGGAATTGGAAACAAAGTAGAATCTGTTATGTTAGTCGTTGGGACCTCCTTCCAGAGGAATGGACACTAGGAGTCTCTCTATCAGTCTGTAGTCCTGATAGTCTAGGTGGAGTGGCAGAGATTTTTAAATCTGTGTAGAAATAGGTTTTCATTCTTAAGACTTAGTTACAAAATGTGGCCTTGACAATATGGTAGAAGAAATGAATAAAACTCCCTTGGGAAGTAATTTCACTTTTAGCAGTGTTGCAGAATTGGCACACATATTTCATTGAGAATAACCTAATTACACAGCCAATACTAGCTTCAATGGAGCACAGGAAATGTAATCTCTAGCAGCTTTTACTATTCATTAGCTAAAACTACTAGTATATAAGAAGAGCTAGAATCTATGTATCCATTGTCAATCTGCATGATACTTTTTTCCTGTTAAGTGTCCTGACTAACTTTAATTGTCCTGTTTTAATACCTTAAAGGAATGATTACTTTAAAAGATAATAAAGAAGAAGATTTTAGTCACAGAAAATTAGGTGGTTTCTCTTTTTTTATTATGATAGATTTTATTTTAGGCCTTAGTACTCAAACATTTACATTAAAGCACTTTGGCATAACTTTTTAGGAGCCTCCTGTTGGTAAAGTGTTTTTCCTTGTCTTTTGACTTTGCATTTCGTCACCTAAACTGATTTTACTACTTAGAACAAGCATCTATTTACTGTCTTATTGATCTACCACACAAACACAATATACTTTGACAGTTTATTGTCCTTAGTACAAGGTTGGGAACCACCTGGAAGACCCTGAGTAGACCCCTTTCTGGTTATAGCAGTATTCTAGTTAGCTTGGTGTTATTTTTGAGTGACCCCAATTGAGTCCATCTTAGAGCATGTATTTTTCAACCAGTCCAAACATTTAAGATAAATAATATTATATTTGTTTTAAGCTTCTAAATTTAGAATAGAAAGCTATCAGATATAAATGTATCTATTTTGAAAAATAATTTTAAAACAGATTCAACTTTGATCTATCTTTTTTATATTGTAGGTAACTGGAAAAAACAAGATACATAGGAAATATGTTTATTTATTTCACTAACTATTTCAGGTGGGTACTTTTTTATAAAGAAACAGAAATGGATACTGAACAAACTGTTGACTGAACAGGTCAAATGGCTTGGCCATGCACATTCCCAAGCAAAAGTTTGTCTTGCCTGTCCTTGGGTTAGCTTTTGGGAAGTAAGCCCTGAGCCCTAGGAATTCTTTTCTGATAAGAATTTTCTTGTCTGCTTGAGAACTCTAGCCGAAAGACATCTCTGTGGTTAGATAATTCAATATATATATATATTTTTTTTTCTTGTTTCAGGGACTAGAGTCTAGCTAGCTGAGGTCACTCATACAAATGCTTTTATTACTGACTTTCTATAAAAACTCTGAACACAAAGACCTAGGAGAAGTTCCTTGGCTAAAAGCATCAAGGACAAATTGTCACATATTCTTTCTGGGAGAAATCCATGTATTTGCTGAATTTGAACTTGAAAGCCTGTGTTTATTTTTTTTCCCAAAAGATTTTCCTTTATGTTTTTAATTCATGACATTTTGTTATAATAAATCATTAACTGTACTGTAACTTTTCTGAGTCCAGTGGTCTTTCTGGTAAATAATCAAGCCTGATAGTAGTCTTTGAAACTTGACCCAAATTCCAAATGCATCTTCAAAATGTGACAAGGAAGAAATCCAGATTATAATTGAATACATAAATAAATATACTAAAAATTTTAGAAGGAAAATTATTTCTTTTTTATTTACAATCACACTGACTATATGAAAAAGTTGTGTTAAAATGATATTCTAACTCAGTGGGGTTTTTTTTTTTTTTTTTGTGTGTGTGTGTGAAAGGATGATGTGTTAGGTTCATTTCTTTCTCTTTCGTTGTCTTTCTTCCACGAATGAGGAAGCCATGAGGTTCTTCCAAGGTCCAACTTCTTTTTTTTTATTTCATTTTTTATTGATTATTTTATTTATTGACATTTCAAATGTTATCTCCCTTCTCAGTTTCCGCTCCACAAACCCTCTATCCCCTCCTACCTCCCCTGTCTTTATGAGGGTGTTCCCCCACCTGACTACCCACTCCTGCCTCAGTGCCTTAGTATTCTCCTGCCATGGGAGCCTCCACAGGAGTAAGGGCCTTCCTGCCCAGTGATGCCAGGTAAGGCAATCCTCTGCTACATATACAACTGGAGCCATATGTCTCCCCAACTCTTTGGTTGGTGGTTTAGTCCCTGAGAGCTTTGGGGGATCTGGCTGGTTGATATTGTTCTTCTTATGGGGTTGCAAACCCCTTGAGATCCTTTAGTCCTTGTCCTAACTTCTTCATGGGGGTCTCTCTACTCAGTCCGATGTTTGGCTGCATGTATCTGCATCTGTTTTGATCAGGCTTTGGCAGAGTCTCTCAGGGGACAGCTTTACCAGGCTCCTGTCAGCAAGCACTTCTTGCCATCAGCAATAGTGTCTGAGTTTGGTGTCTGCAGATGGGATGGATCTCTAGGTAGGACAGTCTCTGGATGGCCTTTCCTTCAGTCTCTGCTCCATAATTTGTTCCTGCATTTTTTTTTGACAGGAGAAATTGTGGATTACCATTTTTAATGTGGATGGGTGGCCCCATCCCTCAACCACTGGATGTGGTCTCCACAGGTTTTACCTCTCCTTTGTTGGGTATTTTGGCTAATGTCCCCCCTATTGCGCCATGGTCCAATGTCTTTAATCTACACTGTTAGTCTCCCAAATCATAGACTGATAAAAAGTTCTGGTGTTAAAATTACCTACATTATGCTTTTTGATCAGTAAGAAATGAAATGAAACATCTCTTGGTATCTCTGAATAAACTGTTCACTAACTGAGCTTTTAACTAGAAGAGAATTCAAAAACAAAAAACTAAAACTAAAAGCAAGGCCATGTTATTATTCACAATGAGGCCATTTTTGCAATAACCTGGTACTGTAATCAACCTCTTCATGATCTTAAAGAGAAAAGGCTTGAAAACATTTAGAAGCATATTTTACTAAAGGATCATAGCAATAAAATGACTTCCAATGACATTCTTGCATAGCCATCATCATAGAAGCTTCGTCCTGCAACAGACAAGAATAAATATAGAGATCCACATCCAGATAATGTGCAGAGAGTGAGATACCTCTGAACACTCAGCCCCAAACAGGAGCCTCCCCTAGAGGTTCAGGAAACCCTGCACAAGCAACAGCAGAAAGAATACAAGGACAAGAGAGAATGGAAGACATCAAAGAAACAAGGTAATCTAAACTCAACAGGGCTCAACCCACCTGAATTCATAGATACAGAGGCAGCATACACAGGACCTAGTGCCTGCATTGATCAGTGACTGATGGGGTCCTAGAGCTGAAAGGAGAAGTGGACACATGTCCCATCTCTAATCCAGAAGCTATCACCAACTGATAACCACTTGAAAATGAAGTTTTAGTTTTGGTCCAAGGGAGTTTCAACGGGAGAACAAACTACTCTTCAGGAAAGGTTGCATGCCCAGCAGGAGATAATCAACAGAAAATGAATTCAATGACATCTTTGAAGTTTCCTTGGCATAATGTAATGCTAGGGTTCTTTCTTTTACCTTTTAAATTTTTTATTTAATTTATTTTTCTCTCTTTTTGCCCCATACAGGTTTTCAATTTTGTGTTTTTATGGGATTCTTGAGTGTGCAAACAAGTGGGTGAATATACAACTCGTATATCCTATTCTTGTGCCTTTTCTTGATCTCTTTTCCTCCTGCATGCTTTGTCCTATTCTGATGTGTTTCTTAAAATTGTTATTACATTATACTTTTTCTTATTGCTTAGAAGCCTGTTTGTTTACTAGAGAGAGACAGAAAGGGAGTGGGTGAGGATGGAAGAGGGAGGAGAAAGCACCATCACAGCACATTGTATGAGAAAAATCTATTGTTAATAGAAGACAAAAATAAATATTACAAGATAATAGTAACAAAAAGCAGTTTGGAAGTTATGGGTGCCACAGCATTATTTGTGTGTGTGTGTGTGTGTGTGTGTGTGTGTGTGTGTTTACTTTGTTATAGTTTGATATCATTTTGTTTTCTTGGTTTGGGGGGTGGTTGGTGGTCTTTTGGGTTTCTGTTTGCTCTTTGAGACAGAACTTAAAGTCTGATGAGCAGAGAGGCTGAGCAAACCTGCGAGGCCTTGGGAAAACAGAAGATGATTGAAATGTGTTTAAATTTAAAAATTGTTTTAAGTAACAATAAAACTATAATCAAAGAAAAAAAAGAATACTTATAGCTTCAATTTATCTTCCATTTGTCTGCAGCTTTCTAGATTCTGCTCTCTTGTCCATGATTTACTGAACTCTAGGCAATGCTGAGTCTTCTAATGTCCTCTATATGCTCTTTATACCTTTCTTTATATTGGAATTTATCACTGCCACATTTACCAAAACACTATTAATAGAATATTTGTTATGTCACTCAAATGAGTAAATAAATATGAAAAACTTCAACCAATCTGGTTGAAAATAAAAAAAATGATTATGTCTAATCTTGATTGTTGTATTGTACACATGAGAAGAGAGAATCTCATTTGAGGATCCGTCTCCATAAGCTTGGTTTGTGGCCATGTCAGTGGGACATTTTCTAATCTGTGTAGGAGGGCATAGCTCATTGTTGCTATTAACATCCTTCAGCAAGTGAACTTGACCTATATAAGTAATTTAGCTGAGCATGAGTTAGACAGAGAGAAATACATAATCAGTTTTTCTTCATGGTTTCTGCTTCATGGTCCTGGCTTGAATTCCTACTGTTTTACCTCAATGAGGGCTGTCTCCTGTAATGTGAAATATACCATTCCTCCTTATGTGGGTTTTCCCCAATGTTTCATGACAGTAACAGAGAACAACCTAAAGCAGATGTTGAATGTTTGCTATGTCTCCCTAAATACCCACCTAAGACAGGTGTTTTCTAAAAATACTACGAGGAAGAAAAATTTTTAACATTAAACTAAATGGAGAGAAACTTGAAGCAATCCCATTGAAATCAGAGACTAGTTAAGGCTGCCTATTCTCTCACTACCTATTCAATATAGTTCTTAAAGTCCTAGCCAGAGCAATTAGACAACAAAATGAGGTCAAAGCAATATAAATTGGAAGGGAAGAAGTCAAAATATCACTATTTGCAGAAGATATGATGTAGGGCTGTGAGAGGCAGCTGGATACCTGGTCAAACAGGCTTTGAACCCCAGAGACCCTCAGGGATGGTAAGAGTCAGCCTTGCTCCTGGGCCCCTGGCTTCTTTTACACAGCTACAGCCTCCCAGAGAAGTGTGTGCCCATGGCCACATAGCACAGGTAAAGGGCATGGCTCCAGGCCACAGAGTCTCAAGAAAGATCTCCATGTTAAATGAGATACCTAAAGGCCAGAGGGCGTAGCCAATTAAGTGTTCCTTCCCAGACACTCCTCCTTGCAAAAGAAATTTAACCTCAGGCCTGCCTGAGAATACGAGGGTATAGCTTCATCCATTTTCTGCAATGACAGTAAATATTTTAAGACCATAGCCTATGACCATGGACTATCTCTCTTCTTTCGGGTCCACTGTGGGGAACAGTGGAAAAGGTCTTCAACTACAGAGCCAATGTCTAATCTCTCACCGCTGACCTCTCTACATTTCCAGCCACAGAGGCCACCAACTCAAGCAAGTGAGCCAAGCCGCCATGACCCAGGCAAGTGAGTCACCACAACCAAGAGTCTCATCCCCGTGAGACTAAGCTAGAGCTTCTCCGCTTTCCCCCTTTCAGCTGCAGTTTGAACCAACCCATACACCACCCAGTGTCTCTATCCTTCTGCAGCCTCGCAGCAGTGCCTGAGAGCCCAAGGGCCCAAGAACCAATAGGTTTCCGGCTACCTCCTGTCCTAGGGACCCCTAACTCAAGAGCTCTAGCCACTTTGAGACCCCAGACTGTGTTTCCTCCACCCTGAATGGAGTCCTGCATCTTCTCACAGTCCAACATCGGCACATCACTGTGTGGAGTGAACCTAGTCAGATTCCTGCACCTCTGCCTCTCTGAGACACGGTTCTAGCCCCTTGGAGTTGGCAGACGCAGTTCAACCCACAGGTCCTAAGCCCACATGCACTACAACCTAACAATATGATAATATACAGAAGTGACCCCAAAGCATCCACCAGAGAAGTCCTAAACCTGATAAACAACTTCAGCAAAGTGGCTGGAAATAAAATTAACTCAAACAAACCACTAGCCTTCCTCTACTCAAAGGATAAACAGGCTGAGAAAAAAATTAGGGAAATGACACCCTTCACAATACTCAAAAATAATATAAAATACCTTGGTGTGAATCTAACCAAGCAAGTGAAAGATCTGTATGACAAGAACTTCAAGTCTCTGAAGAAAGAAATAGAAGAAGATCTCAGAAGATGGAAAGATCTTCCATGCTCATAGATTGGCAAGATTAATATAGTAAAAATGGCCATCTTGCCACAAGCAATCTACAGATACAATGCAACCTACATTAAAAAACCAACTCAATTCTTCACAAGGTTAGAAAGAGAAATTCTCAAATTCATTTGGAATAACAAAAAACCCAGGATAGCGAAAACTATTCTCAACAATAAAAGAACTTCTGAGGGAATCATCATCCCTGACCTCAAGCAGTACTACAGAGCAATAGTGATAAAAACTACCTGGTATTGGTACAGAGACAGGCAGGAAGATCGGTGGAATAGAATTGAAGACCCAAAAATGAATTCACACACCTATGATCACTTGATCTTTGACAAAGGAGATAAAATCATTCAGTAGAAAAGACAGCATTTTCAACAAGTGGTACTCATTGAACTGGAGGTAGCATGTAGAAGAATGTAAATCTACCCATTCTTATTTCCTTGTACAAAGGTCAAGTCCAAATGGATCAAGGACCTCCACATAAAACCAGATACACTGAAACTAATAGAAGAGAAAGTGGGGAAGAGCCTCAAACACATGGGCACAGCGGAATATTTCATGAACAGAACAGCAATGGCTTATGCTCTAAGATCAAGAATTAACAAATGGGACCTCATAAAATTGCAAAGTTTCTGTAAGGCAAAGGACACTGTCAATAGGACAAAACCAACAGATTGGGAAAAGATCTTTACCAATCCTACATCTGATAGAGGGTTCATATCCAATATATACAAAGAACTCAAGAAATTAGACTCTGGACAATCAAATAACCCTATTTAAAAATGGGGTACAGAGCTAAATCAAGAATTTTCAACTGAGGAAACTTGAATGGCTGAAAAGCACCTAAAGAAATGTTCAACATCCTTAGTCATCAGGGAAATGCAGATCAAAACAACCCTGAGATTCCACCTCACACCAGTCAGAATGGCTAAGATCTGGTTTTAGCAGATGCTGGTGAGGATGTGGAGAAAGAGGAACACTCCTCCATTCTTGGTGGGATTGTAAGCTGGTACAACTACTCTGGAAATCAGTTCTTCAGAAAATTGGACATAGTATTACCTCAAGACCCAGCTTTACCACCCCTGGGCATATACCCAAAAGATGCTCCAACAAGGTCATATGCTCCACTATGTTCATAGCAGCCTTATTTATAATAGCCAGAAGTTGGAAAGGTCCCTTATGTCCTTCAGCAGAGGAATGGATACAGAAAATGTGGTATGTATACTTACACAATGGAGTACTACTCAGCTATTAAAAACAATGAAGTCATGAAATTCTTAGGGAAATAGATGGAACTAGAAAATATCACCCTGAGTGAGGTAATCCAATCACAAAAGAACACACATGGTATGCACTCACTGATAAATGGATATTAGCCCAAAAGCTCAAAGTACCCAAGATACAACTGACAGACCACGTGAAGCTCAAGAATAAGGAAGACCAAAGTGTGGGTGCTTTGGTCCTTCTTAGAAGGAGTAACAAAAAACTCATGGGAGCAAATATGGAGAGAAAGTGTTGAGCAGAGACTGTAGGAGGGGCCATACCAAGACTGCCCCACATGGGAGTCCGGCCCATGTGCAGTCACCAAATGCAAACAGTTTTGAGGATGACAAGAAGTGCATGCTGACAGGAGCCTGATATAGCTGTCACCTGAGGACTGAAGGGGCTGAAGGGTTTTTTGGCCCCATGGGGACTGCAGTAATACCAAGCAACTAGACCTCCCAGAACTAAACAACTAGCCTGGGAACACACATGGAGGGACCCATGGCTCCAGCTGTATATGTAGGTAAAAGGATAAGTACTTAGAATACTATTCAAAATTATATTGCTTTAGGGAAATGGCAGTGATAGGTTCTTTTCTAGGGTATATGCCCTCTTTATCCACAACAGTGAATATGTGTACAGTACTAGGCATTAATTTCCTCCTTGAAATGAAATATTACTTCAATTAGTCATTACTTCAATTGGTCATCCGTAAGAATACCACTATTGCACTATTGAGAAAACCTTGCCTGACTAATAATTGTTTTGGTTTGTAGTCTTTTCAGCTGTATAGAACCAATCATTGCTTTCTTTCCTTGACAGTTTGCATACCAAATTCTAGTACCGTGAACCAGTTCTCAGCGAAAAGCTTCTAGGTCAGTTCCAGCTCCTTTGTTCGAAGTATCCTAAGTATGCGATGCATACAGCAATCTTAATTTTAATTTCTGGGGGACAACCAAAGGCTATGGCAAACTCCTATAGAAGTTTGGGGAAAATCTTTTGGATATCTCTGACCAAGAATATGAGGAGTGGTTTCATAACACCCAATGCTTAACATTCAGTTTTTAAGTCTGTGATTCTTGGGGTGCATTATAACCCCATATGATTTAACAATATGCACAACTATTACTGTATATACGCATGTATGTATATTGTATATTTTAAAGCAATTCATACAATAATGCTTTCATGTAGCTCTTACAATCATTATTGTTGTAATTTATCTCTACTTTCACTTTTATGTAGGTCCTGTGATCTGAACAGCAAGTGTGTTACTGAGTGAGCCATCATCTCCCCAGCCCAGTGAGTGGTTTTGAAGAGTTTTCTTTTTCTCTATTACCAATCCACATAGCTAATAGTGAATTCATGCTCAGAAATTACTTAATTTTGTTACAGAAAGAACAATGAAAACATTACTCCAATGTAACTAAGCATGATAAGGAAAACAAACCCTGATAACTTCAAGTTCCTTGTAGAAACTTACACTTCTATTAGATGTGAAAATAATATCTGCTAAAAATGACTCTGAACAGAAACACTAAATATACCACATTCTCAGTAGTTTATATACTAGAAAAAATACCAATTTTACCTGGTTTTTCCATTTATCTTACATGAACCTGACACAGGAATATTAGACAAATTTGTAGTGTGGTTAAATATTCTGTACTCATCTTTGATGACTTGTGGTTTTGAAGTGAAAAGAAGGGAACTAGAAAGCATTGATTGGCAGCTGTTGTTACATTGTCCTCCTTCTGCTAATGATCAAATTCAGTATGTTCCTAAGCAATCAGAAGCCCTTTTCCTTAAATGTCTGCCTTCTTCCTTATTCAAGTCATCTCTTGTAATTTTTTTGGAGGACCGTAATGTGACTCTGCATGAGCACATACAATCTAGGCCCACTTTCTTTACCCTGTTGCCTCTTCTTTTATATAATATGAGAGCCTTTTCTTTCTTAAATTACTTATTTCACTGATATTTCAACAGGCCTGTGAAATACTTGCACATTTTATGAAAAGGCAAAGATTTTGGTAGAAAGAGTTAGAGGCTTTGGTTACATAGAATACAGCTGCTCATTTTGGAAAGGGGGGAGTTAGGTGAGGTAGCAGTGAGTGGAACAGACTGTGTTAGAGTTTTTTAGATTGCTTGTTTTTGAACTCTAGGGCTATGGAAGCTTCTTTTTAATGATAGGAAACATTGGTGTAAACTCTGATATTTTAGAACCCACGTCATTGTTGGAGTAGTTGGCAGTCACCATGATTTATAAAAGCTTATTTCAGGTCTTGTCTAGTATGTTAGCTCTGATCCACAAATGAGGATCATGAGGATCCTCATTTAGTCATGAGGATAGGGAGGAATGAGTTGCACCAAGAGCTAGGAGTTAAAGAGAAGAAAATTCATTAATAAATGCCTACTACAAAGTGTATTGATTATAAAAGGAGCTTGATTCATGCATACCATGGGTAGATTTCTTCAGTTCTATGTGGCTAACTTGAGGAGTCCCAGATTATGTTGTTTGTATGTAAATTATGGAAAGGCTTTGCTCTCCTATATGGGTAGTTCTTATTTTGGACAATAGTAGAGATTAGTTTTTCTGGGAATGTAGCTGCAACAGACATTTTGGGGTGCAAGCTGCCTGAGAGTATATCTAACTGTCATATGTCCTTCCATAGAGAAACTCTGCCTGTATATACTTGCCCAAGTTAGTTTCCAAAGAATTCACTCTTGAGCAGGAATAATGTTAGGTGAGCTGTTACAGATGAAATTCTCGGGATGTACAAAGGGGCTGTTGGAGGGACATGAGAGAGAAAAGAGATTTCATTTCTAGTAGAGACACATCTCACTACTCCTCCTTTTAGCATTATGAAACATATATTTTGACAAACATCTTGTACTCTTAGAGAAAGGTGACTCTAAAACAGGTTGTTTAAATAATTCTCTGGAAATTTTTGATTGGTTCTGATATTTAAATAATGGTCCCGGTTTGTTTTGAAATGTACATGATAATGTTTAGATTTCTGTCAAAAATATGGGAAAGAAAGATTGTAAGCCTTTGGATCATTCCTGACCCAAATAACATTTATCTTTTTACTTCCAGCGTATTTACTTAACAGATTATTCCTGAAGATCTTCTGTCTCTGTCCTATTGAAACTGGCATCTGGAGCTCAGGCTTCCTCATAGGAGATCACACCTACTGATATGCTATTTGTGTTTTAGATTAGCAAACAAGGAACTTCTTGCTTCTCTTTCTTTTGCTTTTCTGTAATTCATGTCTTGACTTCATATGGATGGTATGATAAAAAAAATATTACAGATTGGGCAGCTTAAGCCAAGACTTCATAAAATTTTATAGCTTGTAACCCCTTGGACAAGGAATGTTTAACTGCCTTGAGTATATAAGCATATATAATTGGTATACAAACCAAATGTTTTATTTTTATTTTTCCCAATCTGCTTTTATATAATTTTAATTATATGCAAGTATTAAGGTCGGTTCTAAATTGAGTAACTAGCAGTATAATAGATGCAAATAGTCAAGAAACAAGCAAGACAATAAGCACAAATAGTCAAAGAACAAACAAGCCAATAACTAAAGTCTAGTGATCACTCCCATGATCACTGTTTCTAAGGGCTTAACAGGATGACCAAAATATCTGAGCCTACTTCTCTGACCTAGCCCAAAGTCATTTTCATGCCTGAAGCCTACTTCCTTATTGTAGCCTAAGATTTAGATTCCTGCCTGAAATTACCTCTTTGTTCCAGCCTAAGATTTTGATTTATTCTTATTGATTATAAATCATAAAGAAAAAGCCAATTATTTGCCACCTGTATATAAGTTTACTTCTTAATAAACATGAAAACAGATTTTCATTCTAATGATGAGGTTGTGCTTATCTTTGCATACTTATATCCTGAATGAACATTTAATACTGCAGGAGGTAGAATACCTTCAACATTTCCCAGAATTGATTGCTGTTTTGATTTTTGTTATAATTATCCATGCCAAAAATGCCACTTTACAAAAACATGTATTAAAAAATGTCAGAAGAATGTTCGGGGCCATTTCAGAAATTGTTAGAAATTTTGTCCTAATTCTAATACAAAATTCATTTAATGAGTTTTTAAATGACATACAAGTCATTAAATCAAAGAGCAATTTTAAAAATCAAATGTAATGTTCTAAATCCGTGTCATTAAAAGCTGCACTAATTTAAAACTTCCATGACAAGGAATGATTGTAGGAAAATATTAAAAGCCTGTGTTTTCCATAATTAAGCTGTGATTTTTCTTCAAGAGCAGAAAACTTTATATGCATAGTAAAAGCACTGCAATTCATAATGTAAAATAATGTCAAAGCTCAACTAAGATGTCCTAGGTAGCATTCATTGCTTGTGCAGAGCACTTTAGAGTGCCCAGTGCCATGTGTGCATTTTGTATGTTCAGAAGCTGGGCTATGGTGAAGCCATGCAAATCAACACAAGTGAATGCTACTGCAATCGCATCTGCTCATTCCACATTTGGATTAACTTAGCTACATAATGCCACTTGGACTCATGACCAGTAGTTTAACAAGTAGAGATTTAAGCAACGGCAGTAGTTATAGAGGCTGAAAGTGAAGATGGAGGTCCAGAGGGTCTGCATTACTGGAGGTGTTGTTTCTTGCTTCTATTATTTCTTGCACATGGCAGAAGAGAATAAACTTTCTTATTGTCCTCATGAACAGTTTATCCCAAATACAGCCAACACTGACTTCAATAGAGGGATTCGAGTAAGTTCAAGTTGTACTCAGTTGATGAGAAATAATGTTACCATGCCTTACTTTTATCTAGATTAAATCCTTAACATCTGACTCTTTTGTACAATGCCCTTTTGTTTTGTAAAACAGACATGTATTTCATACCTTCTTTTTACTCAGCAGGCCAGTATCTCTCTACTTTTACTGATGTTAGGCTGAAGATGTCACTTATCTTTGAAACAAATTGCATCTCTTGAGAGTTGATTTTCATTAGTGTTTGCTGCAGAATGGCAGTAAAGATCCAGTGTGAATGTGTAGAAGTGCCTTATAAGCCACCAAGTGCTATGTCAATAGAAAACAGGACTGCTGTGCTATTTACCAAGGGCTGATTGACAATTTTGAGCATATAAGGTCATAGATGCCTCTCATTTATATGTGAACTAAACAAAAATATCAAGTACTTTTATGTTAAATATTGTCTTATGGACTAAAAATACATCAAGGAATGTGATTTGCCTTCAAACATTTAGACAACATTGACTTCAAATTGACTGTAAGAGGTTGAATTTATTTTCTTAATCCTTAGGAAAACTCAGGAAGAGGGTAGATCAGCTCAAGGAGGTGAAAGCTTCTAGTGATATGACTATAATCTATCCTTATTTTCCTAGATCAGATACTTCTAGAGAATATGCTAACATCCTACATTTTATAATTGTCTTCTTTATGCATCTGACTTGCTTTTCTGGGTGGCATTGAGAGACCATTTTCAGTTTAGATACTAGCTTTTTTATATATATTTATTCTATTAGATTTTTATTCTTGCTGGTATTAATCATACTTTTTTCTGATTTGGGCAATTGACTTTTATAAATATGTTCCCATTATATAACAATCTCTCTTTGTTTCAATCTTTTATTTCTGTTATATCCACATTGTTTGGTGGTGGTTTTGCAAGTGGTCTAAACTCCCTGGGTGTTGGTATTCTTGGGAGGAAATGAAAGCAATTGCAATTCTTACTTCCCTGGATTGTTATGAGGATTAAATGCCCCATCAGTGCTGTTGTTGATAATGGAGCCCCAGTCAGCAATCATGATTTACTACTGATTAGAAACCACTGGTCTCAAAGTTGGTTATTTAGAGGAGGTGAAATTGATGGAGGATATTTCACAGGAGATCTAGGTTATTGTTCTCAAAAGGATCAGCAAGTAAATGAAGTCTCACTATGCTGCTACCTCCCCCTTCCTTCTGTATGTTCATTCACGGGATGTACAATTAGGATTTTATTATATACCAACTTGCATAGACATTCAAGTTTGCTACTTAACATTCATTGGATTTTAATAAGTCATCAACATCGTGGATTAGTAGTCAAATAATGCAGCTTTTGTTTATTGAAGGAGAGGGAGAAGTTCCAGTTCATCTGATGAGATTTGTTTTTGTTATTTGGTGGGCAGAAGAACTTTTTTTTTGGATTTTGGCTCTTGTTTTATTTTGAAAAAAGATCAATTTTTAAAATTCAAAATAGGGCTGGGGCAGACACATAGCTGGTCTGCTCCTGTGGAGATACTGAATCCTGAGCCATCCCAGAGGAGCATCTGCACTCAGAGCAGTGGAGGAGCGACTGCATTCAGCAGCAGTGGAGAGACTGCACTCAGAGCAGCAGAGGAGCCACTGCATTCAGAGCAGCAGACACCTAGCTGGTTTGCACTTGTGGAGACACTCTATCCTGAGCCATCCTAGAGGAACCACTGCACCCAGAGCAGCAGGATTTTCAGATCCCAGAGGTGGCCTGAGTCCCAGGAGTTCTTCCACGCAGGAGCTTAGGATCATAAGACCACAGAGATATCAGGACACTGAGGAGTTCTAACACAAGCTAGGTAACTGGAAATACAGACTCCAGTCAGACACAGTGAGGGCAGGTAACACTAGAGTTAACCAGATGGCAAAAGGCAAGCGCAAGAACATAAGCAACAGAAACCAAAGTTACTCGGCATCATTAGTACCCAGTTCTCCCACCATAGCAAGCCCTGAACACCCCATCACACCAGAAAAAGCAGGATTCAGAATTAAAATCACTTCCCATGACGATGATAGAGGATTTTAAGAAGGACATAAGTAACTCCCTTAAAGACGTACAGGAGAGTACAAGTAAACAGGTAGAAGCCCTTAAAGAGGAAACACAGAAGTTCCTTAAAGAATTGCAAGAAAACACAATGAAGGAATTAACCAAAACCATTCAGGATCTGAAAATGGACATAGAAACAATAAAGAAATCTCAAAGGGAGACAAACATGGAGATAGAAAACCTAGGAAAGAGATCAGGAGTCATAGATGCAAGCACCACCAACAGAATACAAGAGATAGAAGAGAGAATCTCATGTACAGAAGATACAATGGAAAACATTGACACAACTGTCAAAGAAAATGCTAAATGCAAAAAACTCCTAACCCAAAACATCCAGGAAATCCAGGACACAATGAGAAGACCAAACCTAAGGATAATAGGTATAGATGACAATGAAGATTCCCAACTTAAAGGGCCAGTAAATATCTTCAACAAAATTATTGAGGAAAACTTCCCTAACCTAAAGAACAAGATGCCCATAAACATACAAGAAGCCTACAGAACACCAAATAGACTAGACCAGAAAAGAAATACCTCACATCACATAATAATCAAAACATCAGATGCACAGAACAAAGAAAAATTACTAAAAGCAGTAAGGGAAAAAGGTCAAGTAACATATAAAGGCAGACCTATAAGAATTACACCAGACTTCTTGCCAGAGACTATAAAAGTCAGAAGAGCCTGGACTGACATCATACAGACCATAAGAGAACACAATTGCCAGCCCAGACTACTATACCCAGAAAAACTCTAAATCACTAAAGATGATGAAACCAAGATATGACATGACAAAACCAAATTTGCACAATATCTTCCAACAAACCCAGCACTTCAAAGGATAAATGATTGAAAACACCAACACAAGGAGGGAAACTACAACCTAGAAAAAGCAAGGAAGTAATCTTCTAATAACTCCAAAAGAAGATAGCTATACAAACATAATTCTACCTCTAAAAACAAAAATAACAGGAAGCCACAATCATTTTTCCTTAATATCTCTTAACATCAATGGACTCAAATCCCCAATAAAAAGATGCAGACTATCAGACTGTATACACAAACAGGACCCAGAATTTTTGCTGCATACAGGAAATGCACCTCAGTGACAAACACAGACACTACCTCAGAATAAAAGGGTGGAAAACAATTTTCCAAGCAAATGGTCCCAAGAAACAAGCTGGAGTAGCCATTCTAATATCAAATAAAATAGACTTTCAATCAAAAGTAATCTAAAAAGATAAGGAAGGACACTTCATACTCATCAAAGGAAAAATCTACCAAGGTGAACTCTCAATTCTGAACATCTATGCTCCAAATGCAAGGGCATCTACATACATAAAAGAAACTTTACTAAAGCTCAAAACACACATTACACCTCACACAATAATAGTGGGTGATTTCAACACCCTACTCTCATCAATGGACAGACCATGGAAACAGAAACTACACTGAGACACTTTGAAATTAACAGAAGTTTTGAGCCAAATGGATTTAACAGATATCTATAGAACATTTCATCCTAAAACAAAAGAATATACCTCTTTCTCAGTACCTCATGATACTTCTCAAAAATAGACCATATAACTTGTCACAAAACAGGCCTCTACAGATACAAAAAGATTGAAATAATCCCTTGTATCTTATCAGGTCACCACGGACAAAGACTGGTTTTTAATAATGACAAAACCAATGGAAAACCCACATGCACATGGAAACTGAACAACTCACTACTCAATGATGACTTGGTCAAGGAAGAAATAAAGAAAGAAATTAAAGACTTATTAGAATTTAATGAAAAGGAGGACACATCATAACAAAACTTGTGGGACTCCATGAAGGCAGTGCTAAGAGGAAAACTCATGGCTCTAAGTGCCTACAAAAAGAAACTGGAGAGAGCATACACTAACAACTTGAGAGCACAACTAAAAGCTCTAGAACAAAAAGAAGCAAATACACCCAAGAGGAGTAGAAGGCAGGAAATAATCAAACTCAGGGCTGAAATCAACCAAATAGAAATGGAAAGAACAATACAAAATATTAACAAAACCAGGAGCTGGTTCTTTGAGAAAATCAATAAAATAGATAAACCCTTAATCAGATTAACCAGAGGGCACAGAGACAGTATCCAAATTAATAAAATCCAAACTGAAATGGGAGACATAACAACAGAAGCTGAGGAAATTCAAAAAATCATCAGATCCTACTACAAAGGCCTATACTCAACAAAACTAGAAAACTTGGATGAAATGGACAACTTCCTAGACAGATACCAGGTACCAAAGTTAAATCAGGAGCAGATAAACCATCTAAACAGTCCCATAACCCAGAAGGAAATAGCCACAGTCATTAAAAGTCTCCCCACCAAAAAAAGCCCAGGACCAGATGGTTTTAGTGCAGAATTATATTAGACCTTCAAGGAAGACCTAATACCAATTCTCTTCAAACGATTCCAAAAAATAGAAACCGAAGGAACACTACCCAATTCGTCTATGAAGCTACAATTATACTCATACCAAAACCTCACAAAGACCCAACAAAGAAAGAGAACTTCAGATCAATCTCTTTTATGAACATCTTTGTAAAAATACTCAATAAAATTCTAGCAAACCGAATCCAAGAACACATCAAAACAATCATCCATCATGATCAAGTAGGTTTTATCCCAGGAATACAGGGATGGTTCAATATTTGGAAATCCATCAATGTAATCCACTACATAAACAAACTCAAAGAAAAAAACCACATGATCATCTCACTAGATGCTGAGAAAGCATTTGACAAAATTCAACATCCCTTCATGATAAAAGTCTTGGAAAGATCAGGAATTCAAGGCCCATACCTAAACATAGTAAAAGCAATATACTGCAAACAGGTAGCCAACATCAAACTAAATGGAGAGAAACTTGAAGCAATTTCACTAAAATCAGGGACTAGACAAGGCTGCCCACTCTCCCCCTACCTATTCAATATAGTACTGGAAGTCCTAGCCAGAGCAATTAGACAACAAAAAGAAGTCAAAGGGATACAAACAGGAAAGGAAGAAGTCAAAATTTCACTATTTGCAGATGATATGATAGTATATTTAAGTGACCCTAAAACTTCCACTAGAGAATTCCTAAACCTGATAAACAACTTTAGCAAAGTGGCTGGCTATAAAATCAACTCAAACAAATCAATAGCCTTCCTCTACATGAAAGATAAACAGACTGAAAAAGAAATTAGGGAAATGACACCCTTCACAATAGTTGCAAATAATATAAAATACCTTGGTGTGAATCTAACCAAGCAAGTGAAAGACCTGTGTGACAAGAACTTCAAGTCTCTGAAGAAAGAAATCGAAGAAGATCTCAGAAGATGGAAAGATCTCCCATGCTCATGGATTGGCAGGATTAATATAATAAAAATGCCCATCTTGCCAAAAGCAATCTACAGATTCAATGCAATCCCCATTAAAATCCCAACTCAATTCTTCACAGAGTTAGAAAAGGAAATTCTCAAATTCATATGGAATAACAAAAAACCCAGGATAGCGAAAACTATTCTCAACAATAAAAGAACCTCTAGAGGAATCACCATCTCTGACCTCAAGTTGTACTACAGAGCAATAGTGATAACAAGTACCTGGTATTGGTACAGAGACAGGCAGGAAGATGAATGGAATAGAATTGAAGACCCAGAAATGAACCCACATACCTATGGTCACTTGACCTTTGACAAAGGAGCTAAAACTGTCCAGTGGAAAAAGGACAGCATTTTCAACAAATGGTGCTGGTTCAACTGGAGGACAACATGTAGAAGAATGAAAATTGATCCATTCTTATCTCCTTATACAAAGCTCAAGTCTAAGTGGATAAAGGACCTCCACATAAAACCAGATACACTGAAACTAATAGGAGAGAAGGTGGGGAACAACCTTGAATACTTGGGCACAGGGGGAAAGTTCCTGAACAGTACACCTGTGACATATGCTCTAAGATCAAGAATTGACAAATGGGACTTCATAAAATTGCAATGTTCCTGTAAGGCAAAGGACACTGTCAATAGGACAAAATGACAACCAACAAATTATGAAAAGATCTTTACCAACCTTACATCTGATAGAAGGCTAATATCCAATATATACAAAGAACTCAAGAAATTAGATTCCAGACAACCAAATATCCCTATTAAAAAATGGTGTATAGAGCTTAACAAAGAATTTTCAACGGAAGAAACTCGAATGTCCGAGAGTCACCTAAAGAAATGTTCAGTATCCTTAATAGTCAGGGAAATGCAAATCAAAACTACCCTGAGATTCCATCTCACACCAGTCAGAATGGCTAAGATTAAAAACTCAGGTGATAGTAGATGCTGGCGAGGGTATAGAGAAAGAGGAACACTCCTCCATTGTTGGTGAGACTGCAAGATGATGCAACCACTTTGGAAATCAGTCTGGCAGTTCCTCAGTAAATTGGACATAGCTTTCCCTGAGGATCCACCTATACCACTCCTGGGCATATACCCAGAAGATACTCTAACATATAACAAAGACATATGCTCAACTATGTTCATAGAAACCTTACTTATCCTAGCTAGAAGCTGGAAAGAACCCAGGCCTCCTTCAATTGAAGAATGAAAAAAAAAGTGGTATATTTACACAATTGAGTATTACTCAGCTATTAAAAACAATGAATTCGAGAGTTTTCTAGGTAAATGGATGGAATTAGAAATTATCATCCTGAGTGAGGTAAGCCAATCACAAAAGAACACACATGGTATTCACTCACTGATTACTGGTTATTAGCTCAGAACCTTGAAATACCCAAGATTCAACTCACAGGCCACATGAAGCTCCTGAAGAAGGAAGACCAAGTGGGGGTACTTCGGTCCTTCTTAGAAGGAGCAACAAAAAACCCAAGGGAGCAAACATGGAGACAAAGTGAGGGACAGAAACGGAAGGAGGGGCCGAATGAAGCCTCCTGAGTATCCATCCCATGTGCAGTCACCAACGGTAGATGCTGATGTGGAAGTCAGGAAGTGCATGCTCATAAGAGCCTGATATAGATGTGGGTCTCATGAAGGCTGGATGCCCCAGTGGGTGGCAATTTGATGATGGGGAGGAGGGAGTGGGGGGGTAAGTAGGGGTACATCCGCAGAGAAGCAGAAGGAGAGGTGAGGGGATAGGGGGTTCCTGGGTGGGGGGGGAATGGGGAAAGGGGATAACATATGAAATGTAAATAAAACATCCAATAAAAAATAAATAGATAAAAATAAGTATTGCCAGCAACCACTATTCAAAATAAAATAAAATAAAATAAAATAAAATAAAATAAAATAAAACAATATTCAAAATAGATTCTTTTGTAATACAATATACCCTGATTATAGTTTCCTCTCCTTCTACTCTTTCCAGTTCCTCTCTACCTCTCCTTCCCTCCATTTTAGACTTACTCCTTTTCTATCTCTCATTATAAAATAACATGCTTGTAAGAGATAACAACTAAGTACGACAAAGTAAAATATTATAAGATGGAAGAATAACTTCTATATTGACGTTGGACATGGAAATCCAGTTTGAGAAAGACTTCCAAGAGTAGGTAAAAGAGTCAGAGACCTGTTCATTCTCAGTCAGGAGTCTTGTAAAAATACTAAGCTAATAGCTATACTATTCACTCAGAGTGTCTACTGTTGACTCACGTGTGCCCAATGCCTGCTGTGTCAGTTTCTCTGAGCTCATAATGTTTTATGCCTTTCTTAGTTGATTCAGCAGAGAAAAATAAGGACATACTTTTAAAATCTGTATTCCACCAAATTGGAAAGTCTAAAAGAAATATACCATTTTCTGGATAGGTACCACTTAGCCAAAGATAAATGAAAAATTAAATAAACATTTTAAATAGACCTATAACACCATTGTGAAATAGAAGCAATCATTAAAAGTCTTCCAAACAAGTAACAACAACAACAACAACAACAACAACAACAGAATATATCCAGGGTCAGATTGTTGTAGTATAGAATTCTACCAGAATTTCAAATAACAGTCAACACCAATACTCCTGAAATTATTGCACAAAATAGAAACAGAGTATTGTGTTATTAATTTTATGAGGCCAAACCATAAAAAATCTCAACAAAGAAAGAATTACAAACCAATTTTCCTTAGGAACATTGAGGCAAAAATACTCAACAAAATATTTGCAAAAGAAATCCAAAAACACATGAAAAAGATCATCACCAGGATCAAGCAGGCTTCATCCTGGACATACAGCAGTAGTGCAACATATAAAAATCAGTAAATATAATCTACCATGTGAATAAACTGAAAGAAAATTATTATCGCATTAAATGCATAAAAGACCTTTGACAAAATCCAACAACAATTCACGATAAAATTTCTGGAGATATTGGAGTTACAAAGGACATACTTAAACATAATAAAGGCAATTTACACCAAGCCTATGGCCAACATCAAATTAAATGGAGAGAATCTAAAAGCAATTCAACTAAAGTCAGAAATAAGATACTTTCTCCATTTCTATCCAATGTAGCACTTGAATTTCTAGGTAGAGTAATAAGACAACTGAAGGAGATAGAGGGGATATAAATTTGAAAGGAAGCAGTCAAAGTACTGTTATATGCAGATATGATAGTATATATAAGTGACCCTAAAAATTCCACCTGGGAAACTCCTATGACTGTAAAACATGTTCATTGAAGTAGCTGAATACAAGATTAACTAAAAGAAAAAAATCAGTAACCTATTTATATACAGATGACAAACAGACTGAGAAAGTAATAAGGATAATAACACCTTTCACAATAGCCTTATATAACATCAGATATCTTTGGGTAACTCTATCCAAGCAAGTCTAAGGCTTATATGATAAAAACTTCAAGCCTTTGAGAAAATTGAGAATATCAAGAGATAGAGAGTTCTATGTTCATAGTTAGTAGGATTAGCATAGTAAAAATGGCCATTCTAGCAAAAGAAATCTACAGATTCAATGCAATTGCCATCAAAAGTCCAACACAATTGTTCAGATATTGAAAGGACAATTTGCAACTTTATAGGAAAAAACAAACAAACAAAAAACCCAATATGACTAAAATAATCATGAACAATGACAGAACTATTGAAGGTACCACTATCCCTGATTTCAAGCTGAACTACAGTACAATACAGTACAGTAATAAAAATGGCAATGGATTGGTATAAAGAGACACATTGATTAATGGAATCAAACTGAAGGTCTGAACAGAAATCTAAACACATTTGAACATCTCCATTTTGGTAAAATCGCCAGTAGTCTATACTGGAATCAAAATACAAAATCTTCAATAAATTTTGCTGGTCAGATGTAGAAGAATGCAAATAGAACCCTATTAGTCACCCTGCACAAACTCAAGTTCAAGTGGATAAAACACCTCCTTCTTTATCTGAAGGGAGGTTTCAGATTCATTGACTTTTCTATATAAAATGTAGTTAATCGTTGACTTAGAATTTCAAATAGTCCATGCACATTTTCAACTACGAGGGAAATAATATGTATGTTTAGAAAGAGGAGATTTTTCTGAATGTCTACTAAACATTTAGTTTTCCCATTTCTATAAATAAGATGTACTGCCATCTTTATGTTCTCAGTTACTAACAATAAGAAAATATTAGTCATGAGAAAATGTAATGTAACATCACTTTTATTCAATTGCATTATGAGAATTTAGAAGCCTGGTTGTTTCCTTATATTTATGTTAATTTTGAAAAGTAATCCTATAAACCTGAGTAATACTTCCATGTCCCCTTTAAGAATAATTCATACCAAACCATAAGGTTGTGCTGATGGCTTTCAAATGTTCACGCCTATCTTAAACTTACTCCACCTGCAAGCATTGTCACAGTCTTCAAACTCCCATGGTCATTCAAAAGTTTATGTTTGAGGTCTCCTGTGAGAGTCAATGTAAACTTGTAGCTCTGAGCCCTGCAAAATAAAAATGAAAATTACATCCTTCAAACATAAAATTGTAAGACAGTGTCTACTTTCCTATTTAAAAAGGGAAGGGATAAAAACACAGCAAGGAGTAATAGAGACAAAACAATTCAGGAAACAGCCAATAAATCCTGTAGCTTCATGTCCACCATTCAAGCTCCAAATAGCTTGGTCAGCAATTCCCCCTGGGACTTTCTGGTTGCAACATTCATTGTTGCCATATTGTTGCCTGAAGCCTTGTTTGGTAAACATTTCATATTATTGGATTTTCCAGTTTTGAGGGTATACATTGTGTCTTCATCTCTACTCTTTCAACTTTATACACACTGCCTTCTTAAGAGTTTCTCATAGGGAATTTGATTCTGGTATACATTATCAGGCTTTCTAAGCTTTCTTCTGAAATGTTGGTGGAACCCTCCATGTAATGCTTGAATTCTGTGTGCCTGCATGATTTACACCATATGGAAGATATCAAGTTCTGTATCCATCTTAAGCAGTAGTAGGAATGTCTTAGATCATGATATCAGTGGGCTCTGAGTGCTTGTATGGCTAAACATGACACATGTATTAGTCCTGGGAAGACAGCTCTTTAGACAGTCCTGTACATGAGTGCATCATGGAATTTCTCTCTTCACTAGGCACTGTCTTTTTTTTTAAGGCATAGTCTTTTAAATGAGAGACTGTGACTGGTGGGGCTTATTAATTTCTGAGTTGTTACAGGAAAAAACACTTTGCTTTTTTTTGAAAACTGGTATTTTAAAATCTACTCTCCATCTCTCAAACCCCTAGTCAATTCCTTCAGTTGCTTTATTAGACACTTAATCATGACAAATAAAAGCATTATTTCTGTATATTTTCTGCCAATGTTTATACTAACTTGGTGAAAAAAACGACCATGAGACCCTATGCCACAGTGTAATGCTGTTCACACCAGAGGAGTCTACTAATTTACTTAAGTTTTCTTAGACTCAACCTCTCTGTCTCAGGTTGGCTATGAATTTACAAAGCCACCACTCTTCTACCTCTGTCTTCTTCCTATCTCCCAAAGATTATACCCTGACTTTTCAAGTGCTACTGTTGCAGTTACATTCCATCCTACCTTGCTTAGTTTGCTTATTATGTTTAAACTCTGCCTCTCTAAAAGTCTAAGGACAAGAACAGAATACAGATACATTCTTTGCCACAGTGTAACACAAATGGACTCCAGTCTAATTTGCAAGAGAATCCTTATTACCATCTGATTTTTCACAGACCCAGTCTTTTTTATTCTTATTCTTGTTAAGATTCTTGTCTCCTGCCCACCCATCAGTAGCATCTAGAAAGCTCAGCTTCTAGCATTCTAGATATTTTCTATCCTACTTCTTCAGATCTTTGCAAGAGGTAGCAGGTAGGCTTCTGAATTACATTGTCAGTAATAGTCACAGCAAAAACCTCACTTTTGGAACCAATTTTCTATCTTTGGTAGCATTTTATTGTTGTTAATAAATGTCTTACAAACTACTTGAAGAGAGGAATAGTTTTTTAACTAGGCTCATAGTTTTATAGACTATAACCCATACTGGCTAGTTTATTGACTGGGCCCGGAATGAGATAGAACACCCACACAATATACCCTTCAAAAGCATGATGCTAATGAGTCCTTCCTTTAACACATCCTATCTCTTAGTTTTACTGCTTTCTAGTAATGCTATCAAATTGTGAGTTAATAATTTGTTATTTGATCATATTTGTGATCAATATTTTATCATAATTTGATAGCATCAAATTATGATAGATTATGCTATTGGTTAGGTTATGAAATTCAAGATCCAATCACCTCCCATAATATCGGGTGTTTGACATCTGGGGGCCAAGCCTTCAGTACATTTTTTCCCTGCACATTTAATGCACAAACCATAACACAATGTTCTGACATTTCCAGCTCATTCTGAATTTTGCTTTTATTGCAATGAGTATAATTTAATGAATTTACTGAAGAGCTAAGTGCTTTTAGGGAAAAACCTATAAAATGACTTCTCTTTGATGAGCAAATTCAGAGGCTGAAGTTTATTGGTAGTTTTTTGCTTTTTAAGGTTTCATGAATAGACAGATATGGCTGGAAAGTAACAGCAACTCCAGACAAATTTGACAATTTCCAGGAGACTGAAGAATGACTTTGATGCCTCTGAAAATATAGATAAGAACAGACATCTCAGCTAGGGTCACCATCAGTCAACCTCTCTGCTTGACAGTCTTTTTCAGTGTTTTGTCACAATGGTATTAGAGTATTTTTTTTTCCTTTCAAGAAATGTATGGTATTTTTCCTAGATTTCCTGCATTTAGAATTTTAAAAATATGTATGACATTCTAAATTTGGCAATCTAAATATGCTTTAGACTTAATTTCAGTCCAATAAGTATAATTTTATATGAAACAAGTATAACTTTGAGACTATGCTTAAGGTATTTAAATAATTCATGTAGTTTTTAATGTGTTCTGAAATCACTGTCTCTAGTACTAGCCGGCTTATCTCCTCATTACTGTGTGGCTTTCTCAAAATACTTATGTCCATCACCATCATGCTGAAGAAGTATTAAGATCCAATGGTCTAATTATGCAGAAATTTTAAAAGAAAGTGACTTTTCCTTTGAGTAGTTGAAAAATCATAGGAAATTCCGGCGTATATTATATATATATATATATAGTAGGATTGCATGATTTTATTTTTGGTGTTGGGCTATTATTGATCCTTGGGCTATAATAATGCTGCCTCCTGAATCTATTAATTTTTTCCATTGTGAAGCCACAGGATGGCTGGCTAGGTAGGAGGTAGGTTTTTTTTTTTTTAAACTATTCGTTATTTTTTCACTTCTTCAAGGAAGAAGTACATTCAGTTAAAGATATTTTCCAAATTTTTAGTTACTAATTGAAAATGGCATTATAGACAATTACTTAGATCAACCCAATTATATAGATGCACTCAAAGCAAATGACAACTACCCTTTCACAAAATTGTCATATATATATATATATATATATATATATATATATATATATATAATGTTTAATCAATCAATTTTCATTTAAACAGAATCACTCATATACATATGTAAAAAAACAATAGATTGTTTATCAGTAAACCTTAAAATCTGTAAGGTAGTTCTTCAAAAGTTTAGAAAACCAATGCCATATATAAAAAAATAGTAGTGTTAACAACAAAATGAGTTTCATTAAGTATGTTAAAACTAGCAAAAGTTATAGTGGGCTTTGGGGGCATTTAATTCAACCAGTCTCTTAATTAAATAATTAACTAAACAAATTAAGTAAGTATAACATATCATACACACATGATAAACATAAGTAATCTATACATTTAACCACTCTCATCAATCAATCAACCAATCAATTAATCAATCAATCAATGTAGTTAAGCTCCAATGGAAAGGGCATGGCCTCTGGAAACATAGTTTGTCTATATCTGACCTTGCATCTGTTGCTAGGTAACAGGTTCTTCCAGGAATTGACTTCAGGCAAAGCATCTCAGTGTTTAAACACAACATTATATACCAGTTTAATTGGCAACTTTGGACAATGCTATTCAGAAAAATGAATTAGAATTGCCACATCAACAGATACCAAAATGAAATGACTAAAATTAAAATGTAAAAATCAGGAAGCCTTCAAATTAAAGAATGAGTCCATTTAGCAAGTTGTGACAGCATGACAGCTAAATTGCTTTGCAACACATGACTGTAGCTCTGCAGTATAAGCAGTCCTGACTCAGGATCATCAAGTAACCCAAAAGTGTTCATTAACTTAAAAGATACATTTTAGAAAGATTTCTATCTAAAATAGTGAAAATTGTAAGAAATGTTTAAATTACTTTAAAGTCTAGGTTCCATAATCTGTAGTAGGTAATCAAGGTCTTTCTCTCTTCTTTTGATATTGTTTTCTGAACTAGATTTGGGCTAGGAGAGGTGTCATTGCAAAAAAGAGAACCACCCTGTGATATACACTAAAGAAGAGAAATAAGGACAGAATACTTAGATGAGTCTAGAAGAAAAATAGTGAGGGAAAGGGACAGGTGTGGGGCACAGCCAGGATACAATAGAAATTTGAAGCAATTGCACGGTAGGCAATGGGTTTGGTTCCCACAAGGGCATTTGCCGTTTGTGCATCATCCTGAGTTAAAATGTAGGATACATTCAAATGACATGACTGAGACCATATTGTGAACTATGAAATAAAATGTGGGTAATATATGCCTGTCTTGGAGGTGTGGTAATGAATATTAGCTACTTTAAAACAGTGTCATTAATTGTTACACAATTCTGGAAGCTTCAAATCTGCATCAGAGTTTCAGCAGTACCAGGTTCTCCCTGAACACTCAAGACTAGAAGAAATTCCTTCTTTTAAGAAAGATTTATTTTGGTTGTGAGCCTGGCATTTAATGGCTGAGCCATCTCTACAGTCCAGTGAAAACCTAACCACTAGGTTATAGGTTAGCAACTGGACTGTCACTTATGCCTGTTGGGAGAGGGAAAAATCAGTTTTCTCCAGTGGAATGACAAGGGCTATACCAACTACTCCAAGGCAAGGCTTATGTCCAAAGTACTTAACCAACATAAAATGGACTCCACCATTTTTGTGCTTCCTTTTATTTGGTTGTATGTATTTATTTGGGAGGGGGGTACTTTCTGGTTTTGGTTTTAGGAGGTTTTGTTGTTGTGTCAGCTTTGTTTGGTTTTGAGAAAGAACGTAAAGTTGGGTGGGTAGGAGAGGAGCTGGAAAGACTAGTGGGAGGAAGTGAGTAAGATCAAAATATATTTTAATTTAAAAATTATTTTAAATAAAAATAAATTCAATTATTTTACTTTTCTTGTAAAAAGGAAATAAAATTATAAGATATGTCTATATCTGTATCTGTATCTATCTCTATCCTTATCTGTCTATGTATCTATCTATGTATCTATGTATCTATGTATCTATCTATGTATCTATGTATCTATGTATCTATGTATCATCTATCTATCTATCTATCTATCTATCTATCTATCTATCTATCTATCTATCTATCAACTATCTGAGATACAAATGGCTGTGAGAACGCAGATGTGGGTATTGGGAACCAAGCTCTAAGCCTCAGAAAGAGTTACAGAGTCCTCACCACTGAACGAACATCACAAACCCTTCCCTACTCAGCTTTGCTGTCTTCAAGCAGTTTTCAGTAGAGATTTGTAGATGTGTCAATTAAACAGTCATTTTCTTTTCTATTTTCACACTATCTTTCACACATGATCATGACAAAAATCTCAAGTTTTATAAAAATGTTAGCTATGCTGTGTCAGGATTTGCTTTACATCCTCATTTTAAGACATTGATTTACATGACAATCCTGTTTTGAAAAAATAAAACTTCTGAGGTATAGCCCAACATCCATTCTTTGGGGTGTCCCATTTCTATGTATAACAGGCATATTCTCATTGGTTGTATTTCACATGCATGAATGTTTGCTTGGATTTTACTGTCCTGCTTTCTTTACTACTCCTGCAAGATGCATTATTCATATTTTGTCTTTTTCATGGTGTTCACTTGAACACCATGGGCCTCTTGATGTTACATACTTTACCAACTGAGTGCCACCTCAGTCCTCGTTCTGTCCTCTAAAAATGTTTCTGTGGCTATTTTATAGAGTAATTGGAAGTAATGGAGCTGGCACATAGATATTATTTTAAACATCATTGTTACCTTTAATCTCTTAAGTGTGTTGTGGATAGCAATTTGAAAGCTTTCTTTAGTGTGCTTAGGAACATTAGGGAACATGGAAACTATATAGCTGAAGAAAGGACAAGTCAGTGGATGGAGTATATTTGTGCTCTCACTGTGTAAGTTGAAATAATCGAAATAAAATCTCTATTCCATATATTTTTAATGGTTTGGCTTCTTCTGATTAAGGGTGGCTGAGCATTGATATGGGAGACGCAGGAATTAAGTAAGGAAAAACAACTAAGGATTTTGACTAGGATAGTGTGAAGTTTTGGGGAACAATTTAAGGCATTGTAGAAAACAGGGAATCAGAAGTAGTGTGACTCAAACTCATGTTTCAGTCAGATTTCTCTCAGATAGCTACATCTCTCTATGTTTTGTCTAATGATGTCACTTCATTGTTTCAGCTAAGGCATTTCCCCATTACCCTTCAAACTGTTATATATTTGTTGCAAAAATCATGTTAAAATAGTGATTAATAAAATATCTAGGGTATTATCAGCTATGTGGTATATACAAACATCTGTGCTTGTGTTCAAATACACTGAATATAGTTAGTATAAAATAGTTTTAAAGAACAGATATCACCAAAAAAGAAAGAATACAAAAAGAACCTGCTAACAAAAAATTATGCAACTAACATGTTTTATTTTGGACAATAAATTATTGCTGGTAGTTCTCCTGAGGAAAGTGCACAGCAGTTGATATTTACCTAAACAACATTCCTCACTAAAACAGTTCAATGATGTATAATATTACAGAGCATTTCAGAAGTTGCTACTAATACTTTGAACAGACAGTGTACTATGTGGCGCAAATTATAGTGATTTGTGGAAGCGTGGAGTGAAAGACTAGAGCAATAAAGAAAGAAGACTAATGTTCTTCCTTAAATCATGGGGAAAAGCCGAACTCAGCACATATCTCCAAGCAACTTCCAATATTATAGTGCATCAAAGTTGCAGACTTGAAAATGTTAAATCTAAATGATAATGGGACGATTTTAGGGAAAATCAGGAGGGCATGAATAATACTTTCTTAAGAGGTACTTTTGATTTTGTAGTAGATGGTGATTAACACAAAGACCCAGAACCAGTCACCTGCACAGAAAGTAAGACTGGATGCAGTGCTCAACTGTAAATGGAACATCTTGTCACAGCCTCTTCTCCCAGGGCAGAGCTCTCACAAGAGGAGGTGGAAAGACTGCAAGAGGCAGGGGAGTGGATGTCTGCAGTACATCATGATTCTCTGGACACGAGCGCACAAGGAACTGGTGACTGCTGAGGGATGCAGCTCTTGAGAGGACATGTATGTTCCATTTCTGTACCCATACACATACAGGAAGCAAAGTAGACTTGTTTAAATAAAATCAAAAGGCCACATGAAGTTGGGATGAAATAGTAGTAGTGAGACAGGAAATTGGAGGGGATGGAATAGGAGTGGATGTGATCCAAATGCATTGTACTTATATATGAATATTAAATAAAATATTGAGATTATAATAAGGGAAAAGTCAGAGTCAACATTGGAAGTACTGCAATAGGTCTGGTGAGAATCATATTCACTCATGAATTATGTATAAAAAGAGACAACAGTCAGGTGATAGGATTTGGTCAAAACAGGACTTTTGATTGAGGTTCTGTATAATTTGAATCTAAAATAGTATCTTCTAGAGGCTCCTGTGTTTAAATAAAGAATCAAATGCTAGCTTTGGTAGTACATTTGGATCAAAAGCACTCAAATTTCTCACTAGATTAATCCACTGATAATGACTAGGTGGACTGTTTGAAGGTAGGCCTCTTCAAGAAAGTGGGAAATGCCTTTGTTGGGTATATGTTGTTCTAGGACCCTATATCTTTGCATTTTTCTGCTTCCTGGATGTCACAGTGTGAACAGTTTTCTTGTTCCATGCCTTTCTGGCATTTTGTTATGGCATTGTTACAGACTTAAAAGCAGTACTAGTGGTTATTCATACCTGGGTGACTCTTCCTTCCACAGCGCCTCTGTAAGTAGTTGTGAATATGAACAATTGAATATTTGAGAATATCTAAGTCATACTAAAGAAAATGTAAGAGGATGAGAAATAAACCAGAATAGACTTTTTTCTCTCTCTAAGAGGAGGAGATGTAGCTCAGGTCCTTGTAAGTATAAAGTAGATATTTTACTTTTACATTCAAATGACTTTTGGCACCTGCAAAACAAACTTTTGTGTCAATAAAGTGATGTGGAGGAAGAAAACAGATTGTGAATCTATGGATTTAGTGAGAGCTAGTATTCACAGCATGCTGTAACAACACAGTAACGCCTTACTGATGAGTGTTTGCATGCCAAAGTAGGGTTTCCCATCTAACAGGAGGTGTTACCTTAAAGTACATATGAGAAAATTGTTATTGATCATGTTTTCTTTTACAAGAACTAATGCTGAACCAACAGGCTATGGAGTGAACCTGGGTTTCAATAATGAAGAACTGTGTTTCGGTGACTGGAAAATTTAGAAATGGATTTAATATAATCCAGACATTATTTAATTGACAAAATGGGGGCAATATCAATTTCTGCTGCAAAGACTCTTGCATTGATCAAATTAGATAGCAGATGACACATGGAAGTCACTTGGCTTGGCTAGTGGAATACAGCCCACGGATATCGTTGGCTGATCTATTATTATTATTTTCCTTAGAACAGACATCCTCACAGAAAGGCTTTAAATTACTATTCTCTTGCAATGTTACTGAGGTCAATTCTGGTCAAATAAATTGAAAGAGGTGGTTTGTGAGTAGAGTACAAATGGTTTAAACGGTTTTGTGATTTTCATAGTTTTGAGTAGATACTAGCAATTTTGGACTCTAACATCTAGTGCTTTAATGTGCTATATTAAAAAAAAAACCCGCATATTTAAACATTTTATAGTCTTTATTTTGGTCAGCACAGAATCAACTTCAATGAGGAGTCTCCATTTGCCTGTGAGTACTCATAAAGAAAAATAACTTAAAATTTAGTTGAAGAAGATATTTTAAAAGTCTTTTTATTATAATATAGTAAATATATTTCAAACAGTTTTATCGGAAAGCTGTCATGGAGCTGCCATGCTAGCAAATCAGGCAAGGCTTTCTGGTCTCAGTGGCTTTCTCGAATAAATGTTTAATTAGTCTTCTGATCAGATGGTGTTGTGTGAGATGTACCATTTTATAATCATCTGTATTGATAATATTAGGATTATTTTGAACATTCATCTTCCATTATTAAAGTGCTCTGCCTTTCCCACCAAAGTTATAGTTCTTATAAAAAGGGTTGGTACCAAACATTCTTTTGATGTTGCTGGTCAGAGTCATTTAAAAAGATAGTTTATTAGTATGTTTTAAGAAAGTAGTTGCTCTCCCATGCTCATGGATGGGTAGGATTAACATATAAATAGCCATCTTACCAAAAGCAATCTACAGATTCAGTGGAATGCCCATCAAAATTTAAACACAATTCTTCACAGATCTTGAAGTAACAATTTTCAATTTCATACAGAAAAACAAAAAACAAAAAACAAAAAACTCCAGGATAGATAAAACAATCCTGACTAATAAAAGAACTTTTGGAGATATCACTATCCCTGAGTTCAAGCTGTACTAAAAAGTAATAGTAATAAAAACTGCATTGTATTTGTATAGAAACAGACAGATTGATCAATGGAACCAAATTGAAGACCCAGAAATAAGCCCACATACCTATGGACACCTGATTTTTGACAAAGAAGTCAAAACTACACCATGGAAAAAGGCAGAACATTTTCAACAAATGATGCTTGCCTAACTGGATATCTGCATGTAGAAGAATGCAAATAGATTCATATTTATCACTGCACAAACTCAAGTTTAAGTGTATCAAAACCTCAACGTAAAGCCAGATACGCTAAATCTAATAGAACAAAAAGTGTGGAATAGCCTTGAACTTGTCGGTACGGGAGACAACTTCCTAAAAAGAACCCAATGCCTCAGGTATTAAGGTCAACAATTAATAACTGGGACCTCCTGCAATTGAAAAACTTCTGTAAGTTCAATAACCCTGTCAATAGGACAAAACAACAGCCAATAGATTGGAAAAGTATTTTTACCCATCCTACATCTGACAGAGAGCTAATATCCAAAATATGTAAAGAACTTAAGAAGTTAGGCACCAACAAACCAAATAACCCAATTTAAAAATGGGCACCAAGTTAAACAGAAAATTCTCAACAGAGGAATCTCAAATGGCTGGGAAGCATTAAAAAAATGGTCAAAGTCTTTAGTCATCAGGGAAACACATATCAAAATGACTGAGATTCCACCTCACTCTCATCAGATCAAAAACTCAAGGGACAACACACTGTAGAGGTTATCGAACAAGGGAAACACTCTGACACTGCTGATAGGAGTTCAAATTTGCACAACCACTGTGAAAAGATGATTGGGAATCGTTCTACTTCAATACCCAGCTATACCACTCCTGAGCGTATAGCCAGAAGATGCTATACCACCCCAAGGACACTTGCCCAACTATGTACATAGGAGTTTTATTTGTAATAGCCAGAAAATGAAAACAATCTGGATGTCCTTCAACTGAAGAGTGGATAAACAAATTGTGGTTCATTTACACAATGGAATACTACTCAGACATTTAAAAGAAGTATATGCATAAATTTTTCAGGCAAATGGATGGAACTAGAAAATATCATCCTGAGTGAGGCAACCCAGACTCAAAATGACATGCATGGCATATTCTCATTTATAAGTGGATATTATTCATAAAGTACAGGATAACCACACTATAATCAACAGATCCAAAGAAGCCATATAACAAGGAGGGTCCAAGGGAGGATGATTGAATCTTTCTCAGAAGAGGAAATAGATATTAGAGGTGAGTGGAAGGAGGGGAATGGATGGGAGAGGGTGTTGGGAATGGAGAGGAGCATGGAATCAGATATATAGGATGTGCCAGATACCTGGGATGGGGTGGGGCAGGGGTTCTGTATCAGTGACTCTAGCTGAGAGTCCTAGCAGTAGGGCATATGGATCTGGGAGTGACCACTTCTCGTGGGCAGGCAGGACTTTTGGTGGAGAGATAAGGACAAGAAACCACCACATAACCTTAGTCCCAAAGTGTATCCTGGCTATAAGACATACAGGGACAAAGATAAACAGAAAGGGAGGGAATAACTAGCCAATGACTGTCCAAATTTGAGACCTATCCCTTGGGGAGGAACCAAATCCCTGACACTATTGATATTCTGTTATGCTTGCAGACAGAACCTAGCATAAGTGTCCTCTGAGAAGTTCCACCCAGCAGCCAATGGAAAGAGATGCAGAGACTCACACCCAGTGATTAGATAGAGTTCAAAGAGTCTCATGATCAAGGACTGAGTGTCAGACCCTTATCTCCTTTACTTTATTGAATTTTTGTATCATTGATCTGACATATACTATCCCTACTGTATAGGGTCAGGTATTAAGATCAAGGCAGATTCAATGCTCTACCCAAGATATTTTACAAATAAGTGGTTGAGAAATGGGTAGATTTATGTGAAATATCCAGGAGCTCCTAACCATGTAATTTAATGCACCTGTCTATCAAACACAAACCATGTGATTATGATATTGTTTTTAGGACACATTTGAAAAAGATTTAGAAACACCGGGAAAATTTCTCAGGAAAACTTTTCAGAAATACGTGCAGTGAGCTGTGTACATGAACAGATGGTGTTTTCTAAACAAACATGCACTCATTATCTTGAAGATATATAGATTTTGTATAAAATTAATAAACTACTTTATTTCACTGTTTACTCCTTAGAAATGTTTTACTGCATTTTTGTTTAGCATATTTTCCTTTTCAGTTTCTCTTTTCGACCTTGCTGGGAAAGTCTCAGTGGATAAAGTATTTGCTGTGTAAGCATTAGGACCTGAGTTCAGATCCCCAGCACCCACACAAAAGCTGTGAACATCAGCCAGTACCTGTAATTGTAGAGCTGGGAGATGAAGGCAGAAGTCTTTCCAGGACCTTCTGGTCAAACAGTCTGGGCAATCAGAGAGCTTCAAGTTCAGTAAGCAATCTTGTCTTAAGAAAGTAAGATGGAAGTCGGTAAAGGAAGACACCTCGTGTTGAATCCTGGTCTTTAGACGCTCATGTATGGGTGCATGGACCTGCATATACACATACATATACACATACACATATACCACATGCCCACCCTAACACATAGAGTGCTTTATAAATAGTTTCAAGCAAGATCTAATTTAATATGAAATATCTTTCAATGTATATGTTTTTTGCATGTTATACATGAAAAAAAGAAAAGGTGAAAATATAAATGGCTTGCTAGGTTGCTCAAAGAAGTAAAGATACCTACACCTAAGCCTCATGACATGGGTTCAATCCTTGAGATCCGCAGATATATGGGGAGAGCCAAGTCCTATTCCTCATATATTATTACCTAAGATAGATACCATAATAATATTTCAAGATCCAAAAGATAGTACACAGAATGTACATTCCATTAAATCAATTGCTTGTCCATACAGTAACCTCTACACCTTTGGAGCTGTCAAGACATTTGTCTTCTCTTCCAGTACTTTGCCTTACATGATAGCTATAAACAGTGTGTCTCCTCCTCCATGTCCCAACATGTCAACTTTCAAACTTGGTTTGATCATTGTGATTTAGAGAAAACAACTAAAATGCATGCCACACAACAACATAATATGGTCACATGTATATGTGTCCTATGTGATAATTAGAATGATATTTTACCCATTGGTGTAGACATGAGGATTAGTAAAATTCCACTTTTTCTGTTACTGGTACTATGAAGAAGGGATTTTGATTTGCCATCTAAAAACTGGATAGGGAAGAAAAGTATTTTATATCATGGAAGACTCATAAAAGAATGACTAACTTAATACTGGGTATTTTGATTAAATTGTGCCTGCCTGTGGATTAGTACTGTTTTTCATTTTCCTTAGCCCTGTAGCTCACAACCTCTTTCATTAATCCAGTGAACTAGACTAGAGTTCTTTCTAACCTAGACCTTATTCTTACATCAGAACTGTAAGCAAGAAGATTCTGTGGGCTTGGCCTATCAGAGTGGACCTTGAAGGTTCTTGAAGGTTCTAATTTGTGATGCTCCAAACATAGTATGGTCCTCTAACACTCAAGTAGTCTCTGTCCACCTGCCTTATAAGATGTCAAGATGCCTGTGGATTCTCTTCCAACTGCTATTTTGGCTCACATGATATCTGTTAACAATGTGCCTCCTCCTCCACTTCGCAGTATACCACGTAAGTGACACTTTTATGAAGGTCCCATGCCTTCATTATTGTTTCATATGGTTCTTGATCCATTGTGAGCAGTGGGGATTTGAGAGTCAGTGGAAACACAGAGTTACTTACTTAAAGCCTAGTAGTAATGGAAAAGCATAGTTGTGCACTCCTGGCTTTACTATATGTGGCTATTTCAACAATTTATGTTCAAAATACTGTTTTCTTTGAAAATGGGGATCTTGATAAGATCTTGGAGCTTCAACGATGTTCCTCTTCCATATAAGTATGAAAATACCTCAAAGGAAGAGGGGAAGTAGAAACCTTGTAAGAATTCAGAGGACTATAGACAACTGTTTCTGGAAAACCTTGTCATGTTTATCATGAGTTAGTCCTACTGCTCTGAGTGTATTTTCTATAAGGATTTCTTACTTTAAATTTAAAAAGAGAAAAGTAAATCCATTATTCTGACTGAAATATTTTCCTATTTTGCTTTCATGTCCTTGATTTTCATTTATCAGGTCATAGGAATTATAGAGAATTAAATATTTTGAAAATTATACTTTGAACAGTATTTATTCTTTGTAGTCAGTCAATGTAAGCCCAAGATGTTGTACTGTGGTACTATATAGGGCTATGGTCATACAGTTCTTAACATGTGTTTGGAAAATACTCACTAGTAACCTACAATAGTGTCTTTGTTGAAATCTAACAACAGCTTTAGGAAACATAAGTAATACTTGTGACTCGAAGCTGAGTAAAAAATTAACTCTCAGATTTTTTTTCTATCTTCTCATAAGAGTTAATTTCTAGATAAAGTTTAAAATTTCATTTTTATCATTTCCAGAGAGAATATACAAAACGCAGGGGCTGATGTCTTTTGAAGAAGTATAATATATATTTTTGTGTATATAATATATATCTAGATATACATAAAATATTAAATAGTTATACAAATTATAATTATTAATTGTTATTTTGTATATCTATTCCTATAGTAAAAATATTTTTATATATTCAAATTTTTCTATTTCTATTTAAGTGAAAATAGGTATTCAGATAATTTTGTTTCTAAACCACTACTGTCAGCTTTTATTTGTGGAAAAATAAATTACTCCAAGATTTTTTTTTATCAGCTCAGGAAGTATAATAGCTGGGAGTTAAAAGATCAAATTAATTTAGAATCAATGGGATGAGATGTGTGCTATCCTCTGCAGTCTCTTCCAAGGACACTTGACTTCTGTGAAGTGATTAAGAGATAAGAAATCGGCAGTAATTTAGATCTCAGAGCTGAATGGAGCACAGTGGAGAGCAGCAGACAGCAGCATTCCTGGTATTCTCTGTAGTGGTTCTTAGTGGATGCTCTGTGGCCGAGTCTGCCCTTTGGAGATATGTCCTACTTGCTTAATGGCTCGGTCTTTGTGTTAGTAACTCCAGCAAGCCTACAGTTTTCCCTGGCACACTTTATGGTCACAGCTGAAACAATATTTTCATGAAAGCTGAGAGTGGAAATTCTTTGTAGAGTAACTCAACCTGTTTCATGTGGGAGCAAAAAAAGTACAATGTCTATAATTAGGGATGCTTGGTTAAATACCTAGCACATCTAGCCACTATACACACCTTTGTTTGCTTTGAATTTGGCCAGTAAAATTAGATATAGGAATCCATGCTTGCTTTCTTTTTATTTACATGTGAATAACATTTTAGAAGATTTACATGTGAATAACTGTTACTGAACACTATATAGGGATAATTTATAAGGAGTTTTTCTGTTATGCTTTTTCATTCATTTCTGAAAACAAACAAACAAACAAATAAACAAAAGACTATGTGAAGTCTGTGGTAGGCAGAATAACACCCAGTAATGATATCTGCATTCTGAATTCCAGAAACTATGAATATGCTAGGATGCTGAAAAGGCAAGGGGTTGTTATGGCTACAGCTAGAATCAAGGCAGCTAAATTAGCTGCTCTTTGCAGACACAAAAGTGCATACTGAAACCTTAAGACTTGTCAGAGAAAGGAGGAGATGAGAAAAAGACTTGACTGACCACAGCCAGCTTTGGAGATGAGGGAAGACATAAGACAGAGAGGCATCTGGGCAGTGTCAACAAGCTAGAAAAGAGATAAATCCAACCCCTAATGTCTCAGGAGTAATACAATCCTGCTGAGATCTTTATGCTAGCACGTGACCTACTTCTGACTTGTGATTTCCAGAGCTGTAACACATCACATTGATGTTTCAGAAATGTTTCTGGTAATTGCTTACAAGGACAAGAAGAAAAAGCATACAAGCTCTCTCTTACAATTAAAGGTAAAGAGGCTTACATAGCATAGTAGGAGTCACAATGGGGAAGGGGTCGATGCCCCTCAGAGTGTCCTCTGTGGTATAAATGAACCCTAAGCATAAAAACGACAGCATTAAATTCTGTAGAGACATCAATTGCGTTTTGTCTGCTAAGCTCCTCTCAATTCAAAGGACTCCGAATATCACAGCTCTGGTTCTCCTTGCTTGTGAAATTATGACTCCCAGACAGTGCATGCAAACCAGCCTCCTGAGTTGGTTTCTGGCTTAGTTTTTGTTTCTTTTTGGAACTTTGAACTCTCCCCTCTCTCTAATCTTCTGCTGGTGATTCAGAATTCTTCCGCAGCTTGATAAGCATAGGAAAACGAGATTTTTCTCAAAAGCAGTCTTTTCACATTTTATTCTAGACAAGAATTATTTCAAAGGCCTTGCAGTTAGAGGAGTATATTTAGTGGTTTTTCCACCTGCATGAAATTGCAGATGTTGGAAGCACTCACTTTGACCTACTATTACAACTGGATCTCTTGAAGCAAAAGAGGAAAGAGAAGCCATGCTAATGGAACACAGGAGGCTGCCTTCTCCCTTGCCTTGCAGTTAGGAGTTTGGTCTAGTGATTTTTGTTTTTGTTAATATGATTCTCCTCCATTTCACTCCTATTTCTTAGGCTTATCTTTCTGAAGAAAGTTTTAAAAATAATTTGCATGTTTATTTTTAGCTCTTCTGGGAGGATTTAGTGCAGCAGTGCTCTGCTTTGCCAGTATCAAAACCACTTAAAGTTCACAAGACATTAGCAGGTTTATGTTACTGGTTCTTGCCTATTAGGATACAGAAGGAAAATAAAAGAGTTTGAGACCCCAGACATTTTAGGGAACCCAGAGATGGTACTCTTAAGTGAATGGTTTTCTATGCTCTTTTCGTCTTATACTGGGCGTTTACTGAAAGCCTGGAAATACCACATTGCCATTCCTAAGACTTCAAGGGAATTTTCTGTAATTTGAGAGTTCTTTAACAGCTAAACATTAAAAGAGTCTCAAAACATGTATTGAGAAGAGTGAGTGGGAATGATTTTAATATCTTAAACCCTTTAAATCTCTTGAGGCACAGACTGGGGTCAGGAGGGGCAGAAGCAGTAGGGCCAGTCAGTAAAGAAGAAAATCATAGAAATATATTATAATGATTAGGCAGCATCAAAAAGAAAATTGAATGTAAAAGCAGCTAGAAGGAGAACAGAAATTCCAAGAAGACAGAAAAAGAAAAGATAAGGTTGGTTACTTATGTGTTTCTTTGTGCTTGAAAAACAGCATTGGCAACACCAGGAGACATTGAAAGATTTTTAAAATTATTTTTCAGAGTAAAAAAAAAATCACTTTTTGTTGTTAATAGCATGGATGAAATTTGGACGTTTCATTGGAAGAGAAAAACAAAAAAGGAAGCTGGACAGTGTGGCACAGGCCTCTCTGTAATCCCAGCTGGAATCCTTGAATTCCAGGCAGAAGGCAGAATGATTTGGCTGGGATAACCACCAAAACTTTGTTAAAAAAAAATCATTTCTAAAAAAATTAAAATTGTCACATCTATCTCAATATATGCACAATTTTGTTAGACAATCTTGAGTGAATTTTAATATAAATGTTCAGTTTTTTGAGAATTTCATGTTGGAATATTGATTTTATATAATTTCTCCAACTCCTCATGTCCCCCTCATCCCATTTCAAATTCATGATTCATGACCTCTTCTTAATTATTATTGTTGTTTTATATCACACACACACACACACATACACACACACACAGCCACAATGATAAAAAACCAATAAACAAACCTAGTGATTCCATTTGGTAGTGTTCAGATGTACTTATGCTTAGGGCCGAGCACTTTGATTGATTATCTTATCGTAGGGCTCATCCTCTGGATTCATTCTATCTTGGCAGGCATTGATTGCCTATAGCTCTTCACCTGGGGTTGTGGCCTTGAGACATTCTTCTACCTTGCCCTGTGTTATGCAGATCTTGTTTAGGCAGCCATATTGATGAGGTTTCTTGGTTGCAGCTTCTCTATACAAAAGACTCTATCTTGCAGCACACATACTAGTTCTTTGACTCTTAGAGTCTTTCCATTTCCACTTCCTTGATGTTCACTGAGCCTTGAGTATATAGGTCACGTTGGAAATACATCTTCTGGGCTTGGACATATAATGAGCACTTACTCTCTGCATTTGATCAGTTGTGGACCTCTGTAGTCATCTTCCCCTTTTTCAAAGAGCGAAAAGATTCTTGATGAGTGAAAGGTACTCTTATCTGATGGTATAAAGATTGGCTTTTATAAATTAAATTTCATGAATTTCAACTTGAGCACAATCATACCTGAACAGGAAGTGGCAAAGAAAATAAAACTACTTGCAAGTCATATGTGTCTACTAGATGCCGGGTTGGGTCTCCCTGAGGTATCCAACTGTTGTGTCCTCAGTCTACCTCAGAAATGAGAATTTTGTTATCAGTAGTGTCAGTCCCTCAGCCAAGAGGGTCCAGCCTCTGTCACTCAACTAACCTCTGGTCTTCCTTCCAAACTGTAAGGGGAATCATATACTTTGTAAAATTGTTAAAGAAATTCGGTCACATTAATTTTGGTCACATTAATACTCAGGAGCTTAAGGTTCTGTTCTCCAAATCTTAGCTGACAATTCATTTCCTCTAAGCTAGAATTTATATCTTCTATGATGTGGCCAAAATCTATCACTGTGTCCTACTTTTTACATTTCCATTGATACAACATTCTTTTATTGTTAAAATAATGATTATCATTCTTTAAATCTGTCAGTACTGATGCTTGGGAAGCAATGATTGTGGGGCAGGCATAAGGGGAAATTTTATGTTTAATTAGACATTTAAATTTAAACACAAGAGGGGCATATGAATACAGGAATGGAGAAGCTCTCCAGCAGGCCAACTTCCCTAGAAAATGGCTCAAGGTGATGCACTATAGTCCATAAGCTAAAATAAAGCCTTTTCTCCAACCCCAAAGTTGTTTTTGGTCAGTGTTATATCATACTAATAGAGAACAAATTTGGACACTTGACTATAAAGCTAGAGAGTTTGGCTATCAGCAGTCTCTTGATAGATAGTATTTTAGTACTTTTTTTTTTTCATATCTCCCTAGGAAAAGCTACCCACAATACCTTTTGAGACACATATATGACTTGCCAGCATTTCATCCTGTTCTGTACATGTCTCTTCAATGTTAACTGATATTTTTACTGGTCATAGGATTTTCAGGGATAGATTTCATTTTTTGCTGTTGTTTTCACTGCCTATCACTTTATTTTTTTGGGGTTGTGGTTGATGTTGTTATATACAAGAAAGTATTTCTCAGACCCACACAGTTGCAGTGTTTTCTCCAGTCCATCTACTGTAGGGTTTTTCAGTTAAACCTTTAATCCATTTTAGCTGATTGGTTTTTTGTTTGTTTGTTTTGTTTTTTATATGTATATACATACATACATACATATATATGTATATATGTATAAATATATACACATATATATTTAATGAGGGGGAAAAAGGCAAAATTTGCTCTTTTTTTTTCTTCATGTGGATATCTAGTTTTCCCAATACCAATTCCTGAAAAAATTATCTTTCCTATATTTGTGTTCTCAGGAACTTTGTTGAAAGTTAACTAAAGTTAAATGGATGGATTTTTAAAAACCTGGTTCTGTTTACTTTCTATGTCTATTTTTACAGCAATATTGTGCCATTTTGATTATAAGCTTTTTATAAGATTTTTCTTTTGGGGTAGGCTTTGTTCACTTCACTAAAGATTGATTTGACTGTGAAGAATCTTTTGTTGATATTTTGTATGAATTTTAAGATTGACTTTCTATGCTGGTGAAAAATAACTTTTGGATTATTGTAAGGTTGCATTGAATTTTTAAATAATATGGGACAATATGGACATTTGAAAAGTGTTTATAGTTTCCATGAATATGGGAATGGATTTTTAAAGGTATGTATAGTAGGATATTTTATTCTCTTACATAGCATTGCTTTTACTTAATACTACCAGCTATGATCCTATATAATAGGAGTGTCCTTTCTTGATAACATTCATATATACTTTATTTATCTTATCTTATTTTTTTAATTTACATTTCAGATGTCATCCCCTTACCCCATTCTCCCCCACCCCTGCCCAGGAACCCCCATCCCGTTGCCCTTCCCCTTCCTCCTGCTTCTCTGTGGATGTGCCCCTACCTATCCCCCTACTCCTACCTCCCCACCCTTGAATTCCCCCACACTGGGTGTCCAGTTTTCATGGGACCAAGAATCTCCACTCCCACCAATGCCTGACAAGGCCATCCTCACCTGCATATACAGCAGGAGCCATGGGTCTCTCCCTGTGTGCTCCCAGGCTGATGGTTTAGACCCTGGGAGCTTTGGTTGGTTGCTATTGTTCCTCTCCCCATGGGGCCACATATCTCTTCAGCTCCTTCAGTCTTCTAACTCCTCCATTGGGATCAGTTCAGTGGTTAGCTGTGAGCATCCACCTCTGGATATGTCAGGCTCTGGAAGACCCCTAAGGAGACAGCTATACCAATCAGGCTCCTGTCAGCATGCACTTCCTGCCATCCACATCAGTCTCTACCTTTGATGACTACATATGGATGGATTTCTAGGTGGAACAGTCTCCAGACTGCACCTACTTCAGATTATGTCCCACACTTTGTCTACATATTTTGTTTGAAACTTGGCCATTTGAGTTTACCCAGTTGAGAATTCTTTGTTTAGCTCTGTACCCATTTTTAATAGGGTTATTTCGTAGTCTGGAGTCTAATTTCTTGCATTTTTTGTATATGTTGAGTCATTCTAAGACCGACCGAAGCACCCACACTTTGAACTTCCTTCTTCATGAGCTTAATGTGGTCTGTGAGTTAAGGTATTGTGAGCTTTTGGGTTAATATCTAATTATCAGTGAGTGTATACCATGTGTGTTCTTTTGTAATTGGGTTACTTCACTCAGGATGATATTTTCTAGTTACATCCATTTGCCTAAGAATTTCTCAAATTCATTGTTTTTAATAGCTGAGTAATAATCAATGGTGTAAATGTACCACATTTTCTGTATAAATCCCTCTGTTGAAGGACGTCTGGGTTCTTTCCAGCTTCTGGCTATTACACATAAGGCTGTTATGAATATAGTGAAGCATGTGTCCTTGTTATATGTTGGAGCATCTTCTGGGTATATGCCCAGGAGTGGTGTAGCTGGATCCTCAGGTAATGCTATATCCAATTTTCTGAAGAACCACCAAACTGATTTCCAGAGTGGTTGTATCAGCTTGCAATCCTGTCAACAATGGAGGAATGTTCCTCTTTCTCCACATCTTCACCAGCATCTGCTAGCACCTGAATTTTTGATCTTAGGCATTCTGACTGGTATGAGGTGGAATCTCAGGGTTGTTTTGATTTGCATTTTCCTGATGACTAAGGATGTTGAACATGTTCTTAGGTGCTTTTTAACCATTCGAGTTTCCTCAGTTGAGAATTCTTGGTTTAGCTCTGTACTCCATTTTTAATAGGGTTATTTGGTTGTCTGGAGTCTAATTTCTTGAGTTCTTTGTATATATTGGGTATGAGCCCTCTATCTGATGTAGGATGTAGGATTGGTAAAGATCTTTTCCCAATCTGTTGGTTGCTGTTTTGTCCTATTGACAGTGTCCTTTGCCTTACAGAAGCTTTGCAATTTTTTGAGGTCCCATTTGTCAACTCTTGATGTTAGACAATAAGCCAATGGTGTTCTGTTCAGGAATTTTCCCCCTGTGCCCAGGTATTCGAGGTTCTCCCCCCCCTTCTCTTCTATTAGTTTCAGTGTATCTGGTTTTATGTGGAGGTCCTTTATCCACTTGGACTTGAGCTTTATACAAAGAGATAAGAAAGGATTGATTTGCATTCTTCTACATGCTGACCTCCAGTTGTACCAGCATAATTTGTTGAAAATGTTTTCCTTTTTTCACTGGATGATTTTAGCTCCTTTGTCAAAGATTAAGTGACCATAGGTGTGTGGGTTCATTTCTGGGTCTTCAGTCCTATTCCTTTGATCTTTCTGCCTGTCTCTGTGCCAATACCTTGCAGTTTTTATCACTATTGCTCTGTAGTACAACTTGAGGTCAGGGATGGTGATTCCCACAGGAGTTCTTTTATTGTTGAGAACAGTTCTCTCTATCCTGGGTATTTTGTTATTCCAAATGAATTTGAGAATTTCTCTTTATAACTTTGTGAAGAATTGAGTTGGTATTTTAATGGGGATTGCATTGAAATGATGGATTTCTGTAGATTGCTTTTGGTAAGATGGTCATTTTTACTATATTAATCCTGCCAATCCCTGAGCATGTGGGATCTTTCTATCTTCTGAGATCTTTGATTTCTTTCTTCAGAGACTTGAAGTTCTTGTCATACAGATCTTTTACTTGCTTGGTTAGATTCATACCAAGGTATTTTATATTATTTTTGAGTATTGTGAAGGGTGTCATTTCTCTAATTTCTTCCTCAGCCTGTTTATCCTGTGAGTACAGGAAGGTTACTGATTTGTTTGAGTTGATTTTATAACCAGCCACAACCAGATGAAGTTGTTTATCATGTTTAGGAGTTCTTTCGTGGAAGTTTTGGGGTCACTTAAGTATACTTTCATATCATCTGAAAGTAGTGATATTTTGACTTCTTCCTTTCCTATCTTTATGCCTTTGACTTCTTTTTGTTGTCTAATTGCTCTGGCTAGGACTTCCAGTACTATATTGAATAGGTAGGGGGAGAGTGGGCAGCATTGTCTAGTCCCTGATCTTAGTGGGATTGCTTTAAGTTTCTCTCCATTTAGTTTGATGTTGGCTACTGGCTTACTGTATATTGCTTTTACTATGTTCAGGTATGGGCATTGAATTCCTCATCTTTCCACGACTTTTACCATGAAGGGATGTTGAATTTTGTCAAATGCTTTCTCAGCATCTAGTGAGATGATCATGTGTTTTTTTTTTCTTAGAGTTTGTTTATATAGTGGATTAAGTTGATGGATTTCTGAATATGGAACCGTCTTTGCATTCCTAGGAAAAAGCCCACTTGATCATGATAGATGATTGTTTTGATGTGTTGTTGGATTTGGTTTGCGAGGTTTTTTGACAGCGCCAGCGCTGCCTGTGGTACCGAGCTCGGGCGTAGGCCT
>NW_021604576.1:6054115-6060096 GCF_004785775.1 Grammomys surdaster | reverse complement strand
AGAAGTGTCATTACCACTGGTTCAGTGAGGGTGCTGTTCTTCTCTAAAAACTGCATGACACAGTATGTCAGCTTGAGATGGTAGACACTCAGGGACCTCACTTTGTATAAGGGCAGCAATACCTTCAACAGGAAGATCTTGTGCCCTTCCTTTAATGGTAAGGCAAATCTATTAATTATACTTCTCAGGATCTCTAGTAATTCTGCTATGCCACTGTGGTGCTCTGTCTCATAGATAAACCTATAAGATATATTACTGATCTGTTTCTTGATGTAAGCGAGCAGGCCTAAGAACTTCACATAGATTCTGTGTTGGGTCGTTTTGAGAAAATCTCTCTCTCAAGGATCCTCACTGTCAAAGAGTTCTAGAAGCTGTAATAGAAACTTTTGATCAATATATTTCTTTGCTATATTGGGCTGGAAATCTGGAGACTCTAAAAATCTTAAGAAAAATGTATAAACAAGCTGTGGATGAGGCCAAGCTGCTTCTAACATTGGTTCATCTCTTCCTGGGTCAAATTCTGCTCTCGTAGGATTGGAGGAGGGTAGTAAGGTTCGAAACCTATTAACTGTAAACGTGTGGATGGCTTTGGGGTAAATGGGCTCTGTGATCGTGTTTTGGTTGTAGGTGATATGTTCCACCATTTCGCTTAGGGCAGCTCGCTTTTCTTCTTTCCATTTTAAGTCACTCAGTGGGTCAGAAGCAAAGTCAAGGATGACATAACACTGACTTAGCTTCTGGATGAAAAGCTTCTCTTGACCCACAGGAGGAACATCTTGTAAAGATGGGAATTTTTGCAGTTCTCTATTATTGCTGGCATTAACCCGTGAAGAGTTCTGCCATTTGTCTTTCTTCACAGGGACTACGATTGGCTGAGGGACTGGTACTTTTATTTTAGTAGGTGTCGAAGACTGGACAGCTCCGAGGCTGTTTTTCCTGCTGGCTATCTCTACTTCTGCTATATCTTGTCTTTCTCCTTCTTTTGAACCTTTTCCACTTTTCACTAGTTTTGGTGGTTCTTTCTCTTTCTTGGTTTTATTCGGTATGGCTGGTGCGGACTGCGGCCTCTGCAGCTCCTGTAGCTGTCCACCACCACTGCTGCTGCAGCGGCAGAAATGTCCCGGGCCCGGCCATTGTGGCATCCGGGATGCCACCGCTGCCACTGGGGAACTGAGTAGCTTGTCCGCTCTTGCTTCCCCTTTTCCAGGCTCCCGTTCTCATTTTCTGACCTTGCATTTCTTCAATTTTTCCTTTTCTAAAATTTCTCCCTCATCCTCAGAGCTGGAGCTATTCTCCACCTCATACAAGGATTCCTTACCTGCATCATCCCGTGTCAATACACGTAGAAAGGAACTCACAATTCCCATGGCGCGATCAAAGCTCACACTCTCGTAGCGCTGCTTTCAGTTTAATCCTGCGCCGCTTCTCCAATACGTTCCACTCTCCGAACCAGTCCAGCCGGCTCCTTCCAGGAACGTCCCGTCAGGTTCTCCTCTCTTTCCCGATCTCGGTGGAACCTCCACTTGACAGCGCCAGCGCTGCCTGTGGTACCGAGCTCGGGCGTAGGCCTGGGGGATTAAAGAAATACTCAGACTCTGGTCATTCGTTGTGGGAGAATGCCAATGCCTTTACTGAGCAGGTTCAATATATATACAGCAAGCCAGGGAAGGAAAAATACAAACTCAGGAAAAAACAGGAACTCAACTGGGGGGCAATAGGATGTCAAGAGTAAATTCCCTTCCTGGGGCACCATGCCTTAGTCAGGATGTTTTGATCCTAGAGGAACCACAGAATGTTACTTAGTAGACAACAACATACGAAAAGGTTCAGCCAGGGCATAACAGCCCTTTGGGGTCCTACAGTTTTTATTGAGTATTTTTACACAGATGTTCATAAGGGAGATTGCTCTGAAGTTTTCTTTCTTTATTCTGTCTTTGTGTGGTTTAGGTATGAGTGTAATTGTGGCTTCATAGAACAAATTGGGTAGTGTTTCTTCAGTTTCTATTTTGTGGAGTAGTTTGAAGAGAATTGATATTAGGTCTTCCTTCAAGATCTGATAAAATTCTGCACTAAAACCATCTGATGATAGACCTTTTTATGTGGGGAGACTTTTAATGACTGCTGCTATTTCTTTAGGAGTTATGGGACTGTTTGGATGATTTATCTACTCCTGATTTAACTTTGGTACCTGGTATCTGTCTTTAAAATTGTTCATTTCATCCAGATTTTCCAGTTTTGTTGAGTATAGGCCTTTGTAGTAGGAGCTGATGATTTTTTGAATTTCCTCAGTTACTGTTGTTATGTCTCCCTTTTCAGTTCTGATTTTATTAATTTGGATACTCTCTCTCTGCTCTTTGTTTAGTCTGGCTAAGAGTTTATCTATCTTATTGATTTTCTCAAAGAACCAGCTCCTGGTTTTGTTGATAATTTGTATAGTTCTTTTAGTTTCTACTTGGTTGAATTCAGCCCAGAGTCTGATTATTTCCTGCTGTCTACTCCTCTTGAGTGTATTTGCTTCTTTTTGTTCTAGAGCTTTCAGTTGTGCTGTCAAGTTGCTAGTGTGTGCTCTCTCCAATTTCTTTTTGTAGGCACTTAGAGCTATGAGTTTTCCTCTTGGAATTATGTTTGTGTGGCTATCTTCTTTTGGGATTGTTGGAAGATTACTTTCTTGCTTTTTCTAGGGTGTAGTTTTGCTCCTTTTGTTACAGTTTTCCATCTATTATCCTTTGTAGGGTTGGATTTGTGGAAAGATATAATATAAATTTGGTTTTGTCATAGAATATCTTGGTTTCTCCATCTATAGTAATTGAGAGTTATACTCGCTATAGTAGTCTGGGCTGGCAATTGTGTTCTCTTAGGGTCTATATGATATCAGTCCAGGGTCTTCTGGCTTTTATAATCTCTGGTGAGAAATCTGGTGTAATTCTTATAGGTCTGCCTTTATATGTTACTTGACTTTTTTCCCTTACTGCTTTTAGTATTTTTTTCTTTGTTTTGTGCATTTGGTGTTTTGATTATTATGTGACAGGAGGTATTTCTTTTCTGGTCTAGTCTATTTGGCGTTCTGTAGGCTTCTTGTATGTTTATGGGCATCTCGTTCTTTAGGTTAGGGAAGTTTTTCTCTATAATTTTGTTGAAGATATTTACTGGCTCTTTAAGTTGGGAATCTTCATTGTCATCTATACCTATTATCCTTAGGTTTGGTCTTCTCATTGTTTCCTGGATTTCCTGAATGTTTTGGGTTAGGAGTTTTTTTGCTTTTGGTTTTTTTTTTTTTTTTTTTTGCATTTAGCATTTTCTTTGACAGTTGTGTCAATGTTTTCCATGGTATCTTCTGTACATGAGATTCTCTCTTCTATCTCTTGTATTCTGTTGGTGATGCTTTTGTCTATGACTCCTGATTTCTTTCCTAGGTTTTCTATCTCCAGGGTAGTCTTCCTTTGAGATTTATTGTTACTACTTCCATTTTTATGTCCTGGTTGGTTTTGTTCATTTTTTTCACCTGTTTGGTTGTGTTTTCTTGCAATTCATCAAGGGATTTTTGTGTTTCCTCTTTAAGGGCTTCTACCTGTTTACCTATGTTCTCCTGCGAGTTGTTTATGACCTTCTTAAAGTCCTCTATCATCATCATAAGAAGTGATTTTAAATCTGAATCCTGCTTTTCCGGTGTGGTGGTGTGTCCAGGAGTTGCTATGGTATGAGAACTGGTTCTGATGATGCCAGGTAACATTGGTTTCTGTTGCCTATGTTCCTGCTCTTGTCTTTAGTCATCAGGTTAACTCTAGTGTTACCTGTACTAACTGTCTTTGGCTGGAGCCTGTCTTTCCAGATATCTTGCTTATTTCAGAACTCCTTAGAATCCAGATGTCTCTGTGATCCTGTGATCATGAGTTCCTGAGTAGAAGAGCTCCTGGGACTCCGGCTGCCTCTGAGATCCTGAAATCCTGCTGCTCTGAGTGCAGTGGTTCCTCCACTGCTCTGATTTCAGTGGTTCCTGCTGCTCCAAGTGCAGTGGGCCTTCCTCTGCTCCAAGTATAGTGGTTTCTTCTCTCCTCCAAGTGCAGTGGTTCCTCTGCTGCTCTGAGTGCAGTGATTCCTCTAGGATGGTTCAAGATATGGTCTCTTCACTGGAGCAGACCAGCTAGGTCTACTTTGTTTATCTTAATGGGTGTATATTTGACCTTGAATGTAATAAAAATCTTGCATATAATTTATTGAATAGTCTGTTCTTCATACCTGACACTCTGGTTGCTGTCCAAATCTATCCACAGTGATGTGATGTTAGAGAAAGAATGGAAGACAGGAAAAGCTAATCTAAAGAAAGTGTTTGCTGGTTCTTTACCTGTGTTTCTTGTTTTGCATGGATTCAGCCCTATCTACTTCTCTTCTCTTTTCTTTTCTATTTTAACAATAAATATACTGCATCCAAATAGTTTAATAATTCAACTACTTCACCTGTCTTCATCAGGAAGAATGTGGTAGCTGCTTCCTGGGTTTTACTTGGTGCTTCTGTTTGTCTCTTCTGTTGTGAAATACTTGTCTGACAAGTCTCTGCATCAGCTGCTTATATTAAATTAACTTCTGTGCTTTCTATCTCCTGATCACTGGATACTGACTGATACAATGAGAATTTGTTTCTAGTTAGCTCTGTTGTTTCAATCAGACAAGCATATCATGTGTGGCTTAAGTCTTAGTCTTTCAAAATTAGTGTGGAGAATGGCTTTATTGTGGCATTTTGGTACATACTTATTATTGTTGATCTTCTGACTTGACTTAACTTTCCTGCTCACTTTCCTGCTCACTCTGTTTGGACTCCTTTTTCCCAGCTTAGCCTTCCATATGCCTACTTAACTTTTCTTTTTCTTCCCTGGTCTCACCTTAAGACTATTCTTTTTCTTTTCCTTCTCTTATCCCTCTGTGCTTTCCTGAATTATGTCTTTATACTTATATACACACAATAGACACATTCAAATCTGAGATCCACATAAAAGCATATAAGGAAAAATTCACTGTTTTTTTGAACATGGCTTATTTTGTTTGACATGAGGATTTCTAGATGCATCATTCTTTTTTTAGAGATGTAATGACTTCATATTTTCACAGCCAAATCAAATTCCATTGTGAATATATAACCTGCTTTCTTTATCTATTTCTCTGCTGATGAACATCTAGCTATTTTTAACAGTCCATTAATAACATGAGTGTACAGTTATCTTTGTGGTCGGACTTTGAGTCCTTTGAGAGAATATTCACAGGGGAGATTATATCAGTAATGATGGGTCAGAGACAGAGCTCCAGCCTGCTACACTCATCAGCTTAAGAAGTTCTCCTAGACTTTTAAGGACCCCAACTCAGGCCAAATAGGAGTTTCTGATTTCATTATGAAAAAGGATTCAGAATTAGCTAGTATAGTGAATCAGAGCATGAAGGTTAAGAGGAAGATAATCAGAAAAAGGAATGCATATTCAAGTGTGGTACAACATTTTTTAAAGAGAGCAAATTATTACCTAAGCATACTACTCTGGTGGTTACATCTCAAAAAGTTACTAACCCCCCCCTTTTCTTCTTCTTTTTTTTCTTTTTCTGGTAAAAGAGACATGTCCGATGGCTCCTGAGACTCATCAGTTGAAATTATAATCTGGTAATGTGAAGCCAGATGCTGTTAATTTTGCATCAGGTGTATACTCTCTGAATGAGGTTCCTTGTGACTGTTTAGAAAATTACAGGTTCACAGTGGGGAAGGAAGGCAGACCACAAGCAGGTGTTAATTGTACAGGAATTCCAGGAGAAAAGTCTTTCAACTAGATTAAGGTGTGGAGCCTTCTCTCCTCCTCCTCCTCCTCCTCCTCCTCCTCCTCCTCCTCCTCCTCCTCCTCCTCTTCCTCCTCCTCTTCTTTCTTCTTCTTCTTCTTCTTCTTCTTCTTCTTCTTCTTCTTCTTCTTCTTCCTCTTCCTCTTCCTCTTCCTCTTCCTCTTCCTCTT
>NW_021604576.1:6041282-6053715 GCF_004785775.1 Grammomys surdaster | reverse complement strand
CCCCTCCCCTCCCCTCCCCTCTTCTCTTTCTCCTTTCTTTCCTTCTTTCTTTCTTTTCTTTTTTTTGTTTAAAATTTATTTTTAATTTAAAAAATAGTACAATTTGTTCTCTGGTGAATAGTTCTTGACAAATGCATAACCACCATTTTGTTTTCTAACCTCTGCTGTAAGCAAGATATAAAACAGCAGGAACCAGGCATGGTGGTGCACGACCTTAATCCTAACACTTGGGAGGCAGAAGCAGGAGAATCTCTATGTTTGAGACCACTCTGGTCTACAGACTTAGTTCCAGGACAGCCAAGTCTACATAGAAAAAGCCTGTCTCAAAAACCAAAACAATAAACTAAAACCAACCCAAAAAACAAAACAACAAAAACCAAATGATATAGAATAATTCCATTTATTCACCAAATATCCACTAACCTGTCCGATATTCCTCACCATCCCTCATCTTATATGACTGAATGATTTGGCCTCTACCATTAGAGTTTTTGCTATTTCATAAGTCATAGTCTTTTGACTCTGATTCTTTTTTTTTTTTTAAAAAATTTCGTTTGAAACTCTTCTAAGTTATATGTGTAAATAAACACTTCATTTTTAAAATTTGTTTTTAATTGAAATACAATTATATCATTTTCTTCCTTTCCCTTCCCTTTGCTTCTCCCAGCCCCTTTCCGCTGCTCTCCCTACTACCCTTCCATGACCCCCTCTCTCAAGTTCATGGCCTCCTTTTATCTGAATTTATTGTTACATTCATATATGTGTGCATGTATCTGTATTTGTGCACAAATACATATAAACTTAATTTTCTCAGTTATTTTCTTCCTTTTCTTTTTTTCTTTTCTCTCTTTTTTTTTTTAGCATCTCACTGTGTGTCCCTGGATGGCCAAGGTGTGCGCCACAATGTTGACTCATTTGTTTTCTTGACGATAGCTGTTCTGACTGGGGTGAAATAGAATCCAAAATCAGTTTCAGTTTTTAGGTACCTAAAAGCTGAGGATTTTAAATACTTCAAAACATTTTGTTAGCCATTAGTTTTGTATGTTCAGAGAAATATCTGATAAGTTCACTGACTGGGAGATTTGAGTTTCACTTTTACGTTTTCATTTTTATTATTATTTATATTATACATCTGTTAAAAAAAGAATGATGCATTCAGAAATCCTCATGTCAAACAAAATTTATCCATATATGCATAATATATGACATAATTATATATTAGTTAATATTAATTAATTATAAATGCTCACTGAATAAAATAAAGCTGGCAAAGATTTTTCTCCCGTATGTAACCCGTCTCAGTTTTCTTTGCTGTGCAGAAGCTCTTCAATTTTATGTAACTCTACTTGTCAATTCTTAGTTTTAATTCTTATGCTATCAGACTAATTCTCAGAGGGTTCTTTCCTGTGTCTATATTTTGAAATGTTTTCCTCTTGTTTCAGTGTTTCATGTTTACATTATGATCTTTACTCTATTTTAATGTATTCTTATTCAGGTGAGATATGAATTAATTCTTTTTTAGGTACATATCCAGTGTTCTCAACACCATTTGCTTAAAAGTCCCTTTTTTTCTCAATTATGTTTTTGACTGGTTAGTTTTCTTCATCTTTATGCAAACCTAGACATATCTGGGAAAAGGAGTCCCAATTGAAGAACTGCCTCCATCATATTGGCTCATGGGCATGTCTATTGGATATTTGATTGATTGATAATAGAGGTAGGAGGTTCCAGTCCAGTGTATGTGTATGTGTCCTCCTGGACAGGAGGCCTGCCCCATTGTATAGAAAGATACATTAATCAAGCTAGAAGAGCAAACCTAGGAACCAGAGTTCCTCTATGGTTGTCGCTTTAATTCCTGGATTCAGTTTCCTGCCTTAAGTTCATGCCTTGCCTTCCTTCAGTGATGGACTGTGATTTGAAAATGTAAACCAAGTACATTATTATTATTATTATTATTATTATTATGTTTATTTTGGTTGGTGTTTTTATCATACCAATAGAAAACAAAATGGTCTGTGGGGCTTATTTTCGAGTCCTCTATTTTATGACATCTAGCAATATGTCTGTTTTCTGTTGGTAACATTCTGTCTTTGTCTGTATGGTTTTTGTAGTATAATTTGAAGTCTGGTATTGTGATAGCTCTGGAATTGTTCTTTCTTTTTTGAACTACTTTGGTTACTTAAGGTTTATTTCCTAATAAACTTTAAATTACTATTTTAATTATTTTTAAATTAGTAAATTATTGTATACATTCATATATGTACAATACATTGTATATATATGCATGTATGGCACAGCACATATTGCAAATTAGAGGACTAATTGAGAGTCTGATCTCTCACTGAGTCCCAATATAGTGGCAGGCAACTTTCCCCTGCCAAGGTGCTTCAAAATTCTTCACAGAAATTTTAAGTGTTTTTTTTTTTCTATTTTTGTGAAGCATGTCCCAGAATTTTGATGGGATTATATTGAGTCCTTGGACAGCTTTTAGTAATCATTTTTATAATATTAATTCTGCCATTTCATGAATATGGGAGTTATTTCAACTTTCTAGTATCCTCAATTTCTTCAGTGTCCTAAAATTTTCATTGTAGAGATCATTTATTTTCTTTGCTAAATTTATTCCTATATCTGCCAATGTATCTTTTGCTTGCTTGCTTCCTTCCTTCTTTCCTCCTTCCCTTCCTTTCTTCTTTCCTTTCTTCCTTCCTTTGAAGCAATTATGAATAGGATATGTTTCATAACATTTTTATTATTGGTATATAGAACATTAGTGGCCTGGCCATGTATGATTATTTATATTCTGAAAGTTTGTTGACATTATTATTAAGTGTAAGAGTTTGTTGCTTCCATATTAATCCACAACTTCTACATGTTCATTTTATATTTTTTAAAAAAATGTATTTGCTTGCTGTTTGGGCTTGTTCCTCTGTTTTATAGTTGAGTCCCTATAGATTTATTCTACTTGACCATTCTACTCAAAGGGCTTGACCTTAAGTTCTCTCATTGGGCTATTGAGGTTTTCTTTAGTTACATTTTCATTTCAGCTTGAGTTCTCATGAATATTTCTCTTTATTCAATTATGATTTTAAAGTTTGAGTTTTCTTTGTCATTTTGATCAGTCATATATTTTTTCTTGGACATCATTCAGGTATTTATTATCTTATTAAAGAAGCTCATTGAGCTGTTTGTGTCTTCTTTAAACTCCTTGAATTCTTTAAAGGAGTATTTATTATTCATAGAAGTGCTGTGCCCAGGGTTCAACTAGGTAATTTTCACTAAAGAGAATTCCTATAGGACTAGTGGATTTAATGATGTTCTGTTGTCCTCATGCATTTTTTTTAGTGTCACTTGTGCAAGTGAACTTTCTTCAGCTGAGTTTCTGATGTAAGAATCTAGCTTGCTTCAGATTGAACCAGTGAAAGACATTTGTGGCTGGATCTAGGCCAAGTAAAGCTGGAATATTATCTGATTAGACCAGGAAAAGATGTCTGAACTACATCTCTAAAGCCAGACTTTAGGGAAAAGAAAGGGAGGCTGGTACAGGGAAGTTTATGACAGGGAGGGAGATAATTACCTGATAAAGGTGCATTGTGAATAAAGCAGGTAGGTTTGCAGGAATCAGGACCAGAGCTAAGCCTGTAGATGTAGAGATGGAAACAGGCAGAGAAAGAAATGGGAGAGGACCAGAGCCATTTTCCAGGCAAAGGAGAGTCAGAAACAAAACTGTCTTCCAGACTACTGTTATGGATATTGGGCCAACTAAGGCAGCTGGTAAATGAATAGGATTCAAGGTCTATTGTTTTGGAGATAGGCCTGCCTAAATGGTTTATTTAGCTCTGTCAAGTGCCTTGTTTATGCAGTATTATTTTACAGAAGATTAAATTTGGAATTTTATAAAAACAAAAATAGATAAAAAATGTAAATAAGTTCCCTATTGATCATTAACACAGGTGACTCAAAATGCATAGTTATTAACACCTTATTTTCTTTCCCTAGATTTGGACCTCTGATCTAAGTATATAAAAAGACTTGATCATGTTTATAATCCTTTAATATTCTCCTGTCAAACTTCTTTTTAATATTACAGCCTTATGTTAGAGTTTTCTTGTTACAGTATAAGGTGAGCAACAAGTTTGCTGTTAATATTTCTGTTTTTATCACTACCAAATTCCTTACTTACACATTAATAATTATATTAAGAAAGGTTCTACTTGTCATTGGTTTAATTATTAGTGTGCACAGAAACCTTTTAAAGAGGTCTCACTCGTCTGTTTTTCAACTCACTGTATTCTGACATTTCCACAGGGTCATTGTGACATTTTCTCAATGGCTTCACTGGTCCATGCGTTCACCTCACTAAGAGTTTAAAAGATTGGATTAAACAATCGCTCTTGTGATAAGGAGCAAAATTAGTAGACGTGGAGTGTTACGGATGGTTCTTAAATGTGTAGATGTGGGCTTCTCTATTGGCAAAATAAAAATGGTTCTGAGGCTTAGTTTCATCACAGTATCTTATTTTTTTATAACATACTCTTAAAATATATGCTGTGTATCTCCACAGTAAACTTTCTTTATGATTGTTAAGTATAAACTGTTTCTCTGACTTTTCTTTGAGGGTTGAGTAAATATCTCTTATCAAAGAAACCAACCAATCAATCAGTCAAACAAATAAACAAAATAAAACAAACAAACAAAAAAACTCCAAGCAACCAACAACAACAGCAATAAAACAAAACTAGAAACCATTTACTGTGTGTGTGTGACCATTTTTTTATTAGAACTATGTAATCTATGCATACTTACTTTAATATATGACAAAAATAAGAAACTATATTTACTGAAACAAACTTTTTTCCATCTTAATAATATTCAATGGTCATATGCCTAATATAACAATAGACAGTTAGATATTTAATTATACAGTGAGTTTCTAGTGTGGGAGTAGTTTATAGCTATCAGCTTCAAATCCATTTTCACATGTCCTCTGGTTAAAACCTTTGATTTTTAACCTCATTCTAAGGTTCAGCCCCTGCTGCTCTTGTCAAAAGCTGGGCTAAAGCATTTCAGGAGGGAAAATCAAGGATAGAAAACAAATGTGAACTTTGTAGGTTTCTCTTACTTACATTTTATTTCTGATTTGATCAATAGAAAAAAAAATCAACATCTGCCCTTTTCAATAGTTGTAGTTTCACCTCAAAACACTTAGTCTTTTTTATTTTTAAGCAATCTACTTTCAAAGACAGCATCTACCTAATGAATAAAACTCTTCATACAAACACTCTTGTAACAAACACTGCTAAGAACAGACTCAATAACAAATACATATTTTGATGAATTAAATGTTCTATAAGTCTGTAAGTGCTTTGTAGTCTATGCTGTTTTTGAGCTTACTGGGTTGTTAGAAGCTAAGAATGAAATCTTGGACTCCTGGTAGCTCTTTATCATAGAAGCAAGCATTTATTTATTTATTTATTTATTTATTTATTAGAAAAAACAAGTAGAATTTACTAGCAACTCTTATGCTTTTAAAAAATATCTGTTTGTTTTCTTTCTTTAATTAATTAAATTAATTAATATACATCTCACATGCTGCCCCTCCTCCTGTTTTCACTTGTAGAGTTCTTCCCCCCATTCCTCCTTCCCTTCACTTCTGAGAATGCAGCTTTCACACCCTGTATCCTCCTCCCTACCCTGTGCCTCAAGTCTCTATAGGATTAGGCACATCTCCCACCGAGTCCAGATATGGCAGCCCTCTGCTACATTTGTAATGGGAATCTTGGACCAGCCCATGCATGCTCTATGGTTGGTGGCTCAGTCTCTGGGAGCTCCCAGGATTCCAGGTTAGTTGACACTGTTGGTCTTCCTATAACTTCAGTCCTTCCCTTAACTCTTTCATAGGGGTCCTGACCTTTTTCCAATGTTTTTCTGTGGGTATCTGAATCTGTCTCAGTCAGGTGCTAGGTAGAGCCTCTTGGAGGGCTACTTTGTTAGGCTTCTGTCTGCAGGCACATCATAGCATCGTTAATAGTGTGAGGGATTGGTGCGTGCTCATAGGACAGGTCTCAAAATGAGCTGGTCACTGGTCAGCCATTCCTTCAATTTCTGGTCTATCTTTGTTTCTACATTTCTTTTAGACAGGACCAATTTAGTGTCAAAAGATTTGTAGGTAAGTTTGTGTTCTTATTTCTCCAATTTAGATCCCATCTGGGTACTGGAGAAGGTCTCTTCAGGTTTCATATCCCCACTGTCGGACATTTCAACTAAGGTCCCCTGGATTGACTCTTGGGAGCCTCCATTATCCCAGGTCTCTAGGATTTCGTAGAGAATTCCCTCCTACCACAAGCAGCTGCATATTTCCATTCATTCTCCTGGTCCTCTTGGACTCTCTACTGTTTCTCCACATGCGTCCTCTTGCTCCTCTATTTTCCTCACCTTTCACTCTCCCATCCAGGTGGATAGAACTAGACAATATCATCCTTAGTGAGGTAGCCCAGACCCAAGAGGACATGCATGATATGTACACAGTAATAAGTAGATATATTAGCCAAAAGTGTTCAGAATATCCATATACACCCCACAGGCCCAAAAGAATTTAAATAAGGAGGAAGGTCCAAGTAAGGATGCTTCAATCCCACTTAGAAGGAGGAACAAAATAATCATGGGAGGAAGCCACTCTTACTGTTTTGTCTTGTTTATTTTTTTTTCTTGTTTATTTTTTTTTATTTTTACTTATTTTTACATCCTACTCACTTCCCCCTTTCAGGTCACCCCCCTCCCACAATCCTTAATGTCTCCCAACTCCCCTTCTCTGAGCAGGTGGCTAGGCGATTCACTCTCACTGAGGCCAAACAAGGCAGCCATGTGCAGGGAACAGCTTTTGTGACAGCTCCCATTCCTGTTGTTTAAGACCCACATGAAGGTAAAGCTGCACATCTGCTACATGTATGCAGGGAGTCCTTGGTCCTGCCCCTGTATGTTCTTTGGTGGTTCAGACTCTGAGAGCCCACGGGTCCAGGTTAGTTGACTCTGTTGGTTTTCCTGTGGAATTCCTATCCCCTTATGGACTACAGTCCTTCCTCCTATTCTTCCATAAGAGTCCACAAGCTCCATCCAGAGTGGCTGTGGTGTCTGTATCTGTCAGACTCACAGCAGCAACTCTTATTCTTAAAATCTTTTTTTGGTAAATCTTTTCTCTCCTCCTCCTCCTCCTCCTCCTCCTCCTCCTCCTCCTTCTCCTCCTCCTTCTTTTTTGTGAATTATCTTAACTGAAGAATAATGAAGATAACGGATCCTAGTGTCATGTGTGCATTTTGTTGTCAGTTTCCCAAATTTAAGCTCTCTCCCTCAATCTCTATGGCAGGCCCCTCATTTACATATCACTCATTGGAGTTGTTACTGAGCCTCCTCATCAACCACATTAGGAAAATGGATTAATGTGTACTTAATGCAAGTCTCTTCCTAATCCATAAACACCTAATATGACCAACATTTTATATCATTTACACCAGAAATAATAGTATGTCAAATATTTTATGTATATTAAAGTTTTATTTTGCTTAATTTGAAATAAGTAATTCTATATGACACCAAAACTAAAACACACAGTCTTTTTTCAGCTAAGGTATATCTGAGAAATATTAGTAGGGAAGTGCCTAAATCATATGAATAGTAATTCTAGATTTAGTAAAAGCTATGATGTTCAAATAGCAATAAATTTTCTGCTTGAATTCCTTATTTTATTTTTATACTTAGAAAACAGTTCTGCATAATTTTAAAATCATCCAGGGCCCATACAAAACTCAGTTTTATGATTCTGTAACTCTGAATTAGAATGCGATACATTTGTACATACCAATTCTTCATGATTACAATATGGTCATTGAATAACTTTTAAAAAGCTTAAGAAGTGCATTAAATAACTTATTTTCTCAATAACTTTTCAATAAGGAATGAAATATGTATAAGTTAGTATTTATTAGTGTGTTTCATTTAACAATTCTAACAGTTCTAACAACATTGATTGTTCTGGAGTAATCAGTGATGTGCATTTACTCTGAAGACATCCACCACACATTGTACTTATCGCCTTGTTTGAAAGATGTTTGCTAATCATGGCATTGAAAGAGAATCACCGTTAATTTGCTTCTTGGATGTGAGCAGAACTTTTGTTTCTTAAGTAGTCTTTTGTGTTTTTCTCAATTGGCAATTGATTCTACATGCTGGAGAATTCTCTGAAGAATGAGCATCAATAATAGTATCTTGCACGGAGCTGGGTAGATCTGCATGGATAGGACTTTATAAGGAAAGTGTGAGAGAAGAAAGGGTCAGGAGGAGGGAGAAGCTGAAAGGAGAAATATAAGGTACCGAGAGAACTTTTCTTTGAAATGCGTCTAACATAGTTCTGAGACCAGTTTGGATGTTAAAGATCTTGGCAAATAATTCTGAAAAATGTTTTTTTATCCCAGAGAAATTAAATGAATATGATTCATACCAATTTCACTCTTTATGGCAATTAGAAATTGCTAAACCTTCTTCTAGATCAAAAATTAAACTCTGTTTGAAAAAGCCATGTATAACTATAAACATCCATATATTTATTACATTTTAAAGACTTTAATTAGCATTACCTTACAATGCAATATTGTGCTTTTCCCAAAGGTCAAAAATCTCCCTACCTGTTAAGCACTGTCTCCTTCCAAGTTATTGGTTAGATGTGTCCCCACCCCCACTCCAACAATACAGGGTATTGACATTCTTATTAGTTGCTCACCAGACTTGATGGTAAGACTTTATGTTTTGAAAACCTTACATACTTTGATCACAGATCATAGAAAACCAGACCTGGTGCTAATTTGGAAGCTTTCTTCCTATTGGCTTGCTTTCATAGGGATAGAAATTTCTGTGGAGGCAGCTGGAGAAAAAATTGTCAAACAGTTTTATCCAGCTATGAAACCTATGAGCTATAATAACCAGTGACATGGCAAGCATATCAGTAGTATAAAGGTCACTGAGATATCCAATGATTTTTCAATTGGATATAAAGCCTATTTCACAAGAGTGAACACGTATCTGGCACTATAAGCCTGGCCAAAGATCCTAGGGGAAAACGAGTTTGCTAAATAGATGTATCAAAGTGCCTTCTAAGTACTTAGATTTATACCAAAAGATTAGGATAGCTCACATTCCTAGTCAAAGTAACTTTTAAAAAATGTGAACAAGTATTTAATAAGAGACCCCATAAAATATCAATATATACCAACTAAGTGACTTTGTGATACTCAGCCCTAGGTGGAATGTATATCACAAACCCTTCCCCATCATCTTGAAAAACATGCATAAGAAAAAACAGGAAGGTTGGCACAGGCAGAGGATAAGGGACACTGCTGAAAAATAGTGTCTTATGAATAAGACAGGACAGCTACACTTATGAAGTCAAAACAGCTATGGTTACCTGTACAATATCTTGTACAAGACCAGTAAAAGATCAAGCCAAAACGCATTTTGGTATGGAGTTTGAAGAGGCTACTCATAGTTTCATAGCTATAAACAGTTGATTGCTTTTTTGGGTAGAGAAGCTCATTCTTTTTCAAGACTTACCTGGTTGCTCGCCTTCAGTGGATGGTCCTACACCCATGCTCGTGAGTTCAATACCAATTAAACTCCATAGTTATAAAGAAAACATAAATAGCTATAAAGTTCATGGGGGAGAGATAGATGAAGGTGACAGGGAGGAGGAGGTATATATAAGTTGTCTATATGATCAAAACACATTTTAAAAATGAATTCCTACTTACCTTACTTATCATACTGGATTTCATTTGTGTATTAGAGACTGTGAATACAATATCTCATTTCATGGTCACTGGATTTTTTTTTTAGTGTGATGAATGTTTTCAATTAAACACCACTTATATACGTGCTTAATAAGATAATAGAAAATTACTCATACTTTTAATTGATTTCATTTTGCAGGCCTGAGACTGAGCAAAACCATTAATTATGGTCAGTTGAACGCCTTATGCCACATGAGAGGACTAAATAGCTGGTGAGTTACTCATGCATTTCTTTTCCTGTCATAGACAAAGTGATGCCTATGCTTGTTTATGGATAATGTATAGTGATTAAAAAAAAGTCCTAATTCTCACAGGTACATGATTTAGTAATGAAGAAATACAATTGAAACCTGGTGTTTATTTCTACATATTGAAAAATGTAAATTGGTTAACTACATCATTTTATATACATATATATTCATATACATATATGAATATATATATCATATATGTATTTAACCAGTTTAATACAAAATGAATGTAATTCATTTCAAACTGAGTTCTTTCAGTGAAAAATAGTCACAAAGAGACAGATTTATATGGTTGAAAGCACAAATGTTGCATGAAACGAGCAACTGAGAAGGGAATGGGATGTAGTCTGGAGACACAGAAATGGGAACTAGTCATGCTCAGAGTCTGATTCCTAAGAGGCCTGAGAATTGAACATAGAGCTTTAAAATGTGTTTTCTTGCTGTTTTAATTGCTGCTATATTGCTGTAATGGCCAAGACAACACTTGGGAGTTGGGAACTTGGTTACAGTTTTATAGGGTTAGTCCATTATCATCATGGGGCACAAACAGACAGGTATGGAGGTAGAGCAGTAATTGAGAGCTTCACATCCTTATCTTTAGGTAGCAGGTCTCTATAAAGAAACACTGGGCATGAATGGGGTTTTGAAGCCTCAAAGACCACCCCCAGTGACACACTTCTCCAATAAAGGCACACCCTCTCCAACAAAGTCCACCCCTAAACCGTACTAAACAGTTCCACTAACTAGAGATCCATATAGAAATGTATGTGCATAAATTGAATGAGAATGGAATCCATCCTCATTCAAATTATTAGACATCTACTCCCTGGTCCGTATAGGCTAGTAGCCATAATATAATACAAAATGCATTCAGTCCAACTTCAAAAGTCCCCATAGTCTTTCCAGTGTCATTACTATCTCAATATCTCTTCTGAGACTTAAGGCAGTCTCTTAACTGAAGCTCCATGTAAAATTAAAAGCAAAAACCAAATAAAATATTTTCAGTATACAATGGCACAGAATATATACTACCATCCCAGAAGGGAAGAAGTACTGTACCAAAGCCGTCATCCAGTGGGCAAACGACACATTCTGCAGCCAGGTCTGATCTTAAAAGATTTATTAAATGGTCCTTTCCTTCCAGATTTGTTGACTACACCACATTTATCTCTCGTGGAATGATTCCACAGATCCTTAGAAGCTATCCTTGACAGGCATCACATGGATCTGGCCTCTCCAGCATCTTGAAGTCTACAACGCAACCCAGACTTTGCTTCACCTTACACCTTCATGCAATATTCTCTTTGGGCCTCTATACATGGCCTTCCCTGTTATATGCCTGATCTCAGCAGCTTTTCTTTACTGCAAAACCTTTCCTGTATTTTCTTGAATGTAAATCTAGAACAGCAAGGGCTAAGCTTCCTAGTTATTCTGCTCACTAGCTTTGGAACCTGGCACACTCCTTGAATTGCATTTGCATAAGCTTTTTATTGTCCAAAGACTCCTTTGCTGCTTAAACATTCCTTTAATTCCTTTTCATAAATTGGAAGCTTAGCTGCTTGGGTCTTGCTCAGAGGACACAACTCTCTTTATTCTATTTTGAATAAGTCCTTTCTTTACACATTTTACTTCTTGAGTATAGGACTTGGCTCCAGAATTACATTTCCTGGTGCTCTTTTTCTCTTCAAACTGTACATTTTGTATTTCTTTGTGCCTGCTTGTTCTTCTTCATTATAGATCTTCATAAGAATGATCATTAGTAACTACATAATACTGTCACTACTAGGCTGTCTTGAAATCTCTGCCAGTGATATTAATTTAAATCTCTTTTAGCTTCAGATAGATTTTTAGGACAAAGGCAAAGAACAGTCACACGCTTTGCCGAACCATCAAAAGAGAGGTTAGTAATCCACTTATTAATACTGTTCCCCTCTGAAACCTCTGGAGCCACACTTCCAGAGTCCAAATTGCCCTCTATACTATTAATCTTCTATGCTTCTACTAGGATGAACCATCAAGTCCTGATTTAAGTATTCAACTACATTTTTAGTCTAAAGTCGTAAAGTCTTCCATACTCTTTCTACAAATAGCCTGGTCAGGCTTACCTAGCAGTATCCTAGTTCCTGGTATTTCTTTGATAGACACTATGGCCAAGGCAACTCCTAAAATCATTTAATTGGAGGCTTATTTACAGTTTTAGATAGTTAGTGCCTGATCATCGCTGTGGGACACAGACAGGCATAGCACTGGAGCAGAAGATGAGAGATGAGAGTTCAATTCCTTATATGCAGGTAGAAGTCGGAGAGAGACAAAGAGAGGAGAGAGAGAGAGAGAGAGAGAGAGAGA
>NW_021604576.1:6038882-6041182 GCF_004785775.1 Grammomys surdaster | reverse complement strand
TCTTCCACCTATGACCAGCAGGGCCCTCCACTCTTACATATTCAGCTGAAGCCCTGGATCCCTCCCTAAGTACTCCCAGGCTGGTGGTTTAGACCCTGGGAGCTGTGGTTGGTTGGTATTGTTGCTCTCCTCATGGTGCCACAAATCCTTTCAGCTCCTTCAGTCTTCACTCTAACTCCTCCATTGAGAACCCCATTATTAGTTCAATGGCTAGTTGTGAGCATCTGCCTCTGAATATGTCAGACTCTTGAAGACCTCTGAGGAGACATCCATATCAGGCTCTTATCAGCATGCACTTCCTGACTTCCATATCAGCATCTATCTTTGGTGATACTCAGGTGGAATGGTCTTCAGATGGCTCCTCCTTCCGTTTCTGTCTGTCACTTTGTCTCCATATTTGCTCCCTTGAGTATTTTGTTGCTCTTTCTAAGAAGGACCGAATCACCCCCACTTGGTCTTCCTTCTTTATGAGCTTCATGTGGCCTGTGAGTTGCATCTTGGGCATTTCAAGGTTCTGGGCTAATATCCAATAATCAGTGAGTGAATACCATGTGTGTTCTTTTGTGATTGGCTTACTTCACTCAGGATGATAATTTCTAGTTCCATCCATTTACCTAGGAACCTCTCGAATTCATTATTTTTAATAGCTGAGTAATACTCCATTGTGTAAATATACCACATTTTTTAAATCCATTCCTCAGTTGAAGGAGATCTGGGTTCTTTCCAGCTCCTGGCTATTATAAATAAGGCTGCTACGAACATAGTTGAGCATATGTCCTTGTTATATGTTCGAGCATCTTCTGGGTATATGCCTAGGAGTAGTATAACTGAATCCTCAGGTAATGCTATGTCCAATTTTCTGAGGAACCGCCAGACTGATTTCCAAAGTGGTTGCACCATCTTGCAGTCCCACCAACAATGGAGGAGTGTTCCTCTTTCTCCACACCCTCGCCAGCATCTACTATCACCTGAGTTTTTAATCTTAGCCATTCTGACTGGTGTGAGATGGAATCTCAGGGTTGTTTTGATTTGCATTTCCCTGATGACTAAGGATACTGAACATTTCCTTAGGTGCTTCTCGGCCATTCGAGTTTCCTCCATTGAAAATTCTTTGTTAAGCTCTATACACCATTTTTTAATAGGGATATTTGGTTATATGGAGTCTAATTTCTTGAGTTCTTTGTATATATTGGATATTAGCCCTGTATCAGATGTAAGGTTGGTAAAGATCTTTTCCCAATTTGTTGGTTGTCTTTTTGTCGTATTGACAGTGTCCTTTGCCTTACAGAAACTTTGCAATTTTATGAAGTCCCATTTGTCAATTCTTCATCTTAGAGCATATGCCATTGGTGTTCTGTTCAGGAACTTTTCCCCTGTGCCCAAGTATTCGAGGCTCTTCCCCACTTTCTCTTCTATTAGTTTCAGTGTATCTGGTTTTATGTGGAGGTCCTTTATCCACTTAGACTTGAGCTTTGTACAAGGAGATAAGAATGGATCAATTTTCATTCTTCTACATGTTGTCCTCCAGTTGAACCAGCACCATTTGCTGAAAATGCTGTCCTTTTTCCACTGGACAGTTTTAGCTCCTTTGTCAAAGATCAAGTGACCATAGGTGTGTGGGTTCATTTCTGGGTCTTCAATTCTATTCCATTGATCTTCTTGCCTGTCTCTGTACCAATACCAGGTACTTGTTATCACTATTGCTCTGTAGTACAGCTTGAGGTCAGGGATGGTGATTCCTCCAGAGGTTCTTTTATTGTTGAGAAGAGTTTTCGCTATCCTGGGTTTTTTGTTATTCCATATGAATTTGAGAATTTCCTTTTCTAACTCTATGAAGAATTGAGTTGGGATTTTAATGGGGATTGCATTGAATCTGTAGATTGCTTTTGGCAAGATGGCCATTTTTATTATATTAATCCTGCCAATCCATGAGCATGGGAGATCTTTCCATCTTCTGAGATCTTCTTCGATTTCTTTCTTCAGAGACTTGAAGTTCTTGTCATACAGGTCTTTCACTTGCTTGGTTAGATTCACACCAAGGTATTTCATATTATTTGCAACTATTGTGAAGGGTGTCATTTCCCTAATTTCTTTTTCAGTCTGATTATCTTTCATGTAGAGGAAGGCTACTGATTTGTTTGAGTTGATTTTATAACCAGCCACTTTGCTGAAGTTGTTTATCAAGTTTAGGAGTTCTCTGGTGGAAGTTTGGGGGTCACTTAATTATACTATCATATCATCTGCAAATAGTCAAATTTTGACTTCTTCCTTTCCTATTTGTATCCCTTTGACTTCTTTTT
>NW_021604576.1:6016358-6038482 GCF_004785775.1 Grammomys surdaster | reverse complement strand
TGCCTGTCTCTGTACCAATACCAGGTACTTGTTATCACTATTGCTCTGTAGTACAGCTTGAGGTCAGGGATGGTGATTCCTCCAGAGGTTCTTTTATTGTTGAGAAGAGTTTTCGCTATCCTGGGTTTTTTGTTATTCCATATGAATTTGAGAATTTCCTTTTCTAACTCTATGAAGAATTGAGTTGGGATTTTAATGGGGATTGCATTGAATCTGTAGATTGCTTTTGGCAAGATGGCCATTTTTATTATATTAATCCTGCCAATCCATGAGCATGGGAGATCTTTCCATCTTCTGAGATCTTCTTCAATTTCTTTCTTCAGAGACTTGAAGTTCTTGTCATACAGGTCTTTCACTTGCTTGGTTAGATTCACACCAAGGTATTTTATATTATTTGCAACTATTGTGAAGGGTGTCATTTCCCTAATTTCTTTTTCAGTCTGTTTATCTTTCATGTAGAGGAAGGCTACTGATTTGTTTGAGTTGATTTTATAACCAGCCACTTTGCTGAAGTTGTTTATCAAGTTTAGGAGTTCTCTGGTGGAAGTTTGGGGGTCACTTAATTATACTATCATATCATCTGCAAATAGTCAAATTTTGACTTCTTCCTTTCCTATTTGTATCCCTTTGACTTCTTTTTGTTGTCTAATTGCTCTGGCTAGGACTTCCAGTACTATATTGAATAGGTAGGGGGAGAGTGGGCAGCCTTGTCTAGTCCCTGATCTTAGTGAAATTGCTTCAAGTTTCTCTCCATTTAGCTTGATGTTGGCTACTTGTTTGCTGTAAATTGCTTTTACTATGTTTAGGTAGGGGCCTTGAATTCCTGATCTTTCCAAGACTTTTATCATGAAGGGATGTTGAATTTTGTCAAATGCTTTCTCAGCATCTAGTGGGATGATCATGTGGTTTTTTTCTTTGAGTTTGTTTATATAGTGGATTACATTGATGGATTTCCGAATATTGAACCATCGCTGCATTCCTGGGATCAAACCTACTTGATCATGATGGATCATTGTTTTGATGTGTTCTTGGATTCGGTTTGCTAGAATTTTATTGAGTATTTTTGCATCGATGTTCATAAGAGAGATTGGTCTGAAGTTCTCTTTCTTTGTCGGGTCCTTGTGGGGTTTGGGTATGAGTGTATTTGTAGCTTCACAGAACGAATTAGGTAGTGTTCCTCCTGTTTCTATTTTGTGGAATAGTTTGAAGAGAATTGGTATTAGGTCTTCCTTGAAGGTCTGATAGAATTCAGCACTAAAACCATCTGGTCCTGGGCTTTTTTTAGTGGGGAGACTTTTAATGACTGCTGCTATTTACTTAGGGGTTATGGGACTATTTAGATGGTTTATCTGCTCCTGGTTTAAGTTTGGTACCTGGTATCTGTCTAGGAAGTTGTCCATTTCATCCAGGTTTTCCAGTTTTGTTGAGTATAGGCCTTTGTAGTAGGATCTGATGATTTTTTGAATTTCTTCAGTTTCTGTTGTTATGTCTCCCTTTTCAGTCCTGATTTTATTAATTTGGATACTGTCTCTGTGCCCTCTGGTTAATCTGGCTAACGGTTTATCTATCTTGTTGATTTTCTCAAAGAACCAGCTCCTGGTTTTTTTGATATTTTGTATTTTTCTTTCTGTTTCTATTTGGTTGATTTCAGCCCTGAGTTTGATTTTTTCCTGCCTTCTACTCCTCCTGGGTGTATTTGCTTCTTTTTGTTCTAGAGCTTTTAGTTGTGCTCTCAAGTTGTTAGTGTGTGCTCTTTCCAGTTTCTTTTTGTATGCACTTAGAGCTATGAGTTTTCTTCTTAGCACTGCCTTCATGGAGTCCCACAAGTTTTGGTATGATGTGTCCTCATTTTCATTGAATTCTAAAAAGTCTTTAATTTCTTTCTTTATTTTTCCTTGACCAAGTCATCATTGAGTAGAGAGTTGTTCAGTTTCCATGTACACGTGGGTTTTCCATTGGTTTTGTCATTATTAAAGACCAGTCTTATTCCGTGGTGATCTGATAAGATGCAAGGGATTATTTCAATCTTTTTGTATCTGTAGAGGCCTGTTTTGTGACCAATTATATGGTCTGTTTTGGAGAAGGTACCATGGGGTGCTGAGAAAAAGGTATATTCTTTTGTTTTAGGATGAGATGTTCTATAGATGTCTGTTAAGTCCATTTGGTTCATAACTTCTGTTAATGTCAAAGTGTCTCGGTTTAGTTTCTGTTTCCATGATCTGTCCATTGCTGAGAGTGGGGTGTTGAAATCCCCCACTATTATTGTGTGAGGTGTAATGTGTGTTTTGAGCTTTAGTAAAGTTTATTTTATGTATGTAGGTGCCCTTGCATTTGGAGCATAGATGTTCAGAATTGAGAGTTCACCTTGGTAGATTTTTCCTTTGATGAGTATGAAGTGTCCTTCCTTATCTTTTTTGATTAGTTGGGTTTTTTAAACCTCAAAGACCATGCCTAGTGACACACCTTCTCTAACAATGTCACACCTACTCTAGCAAAGCCAATCATATTTGTTCCCAACCAGTTCATCAACTGAGGAACAGTTATTTACACATATGAACCTATGATGATAATTCTCATTCAATCCACCACAGCTGTATTATTTTTATTTTAGTTGTGCTTTTGAAATTATAGTAACATAGCTACCACTGTCCATGTACTCTGTATCCTTTCTTCAATCATGATTATGTTAATAAAATGCCTTGGGTTTACAAATTTTTCCTATCTCTTTTTTAATGTACTTCTTAAAATCATATTTCAGACACATCTTTATAACTTTCCTTAGGAGTATCTTAAAAACGGAAAGCAAAGAATTAAGCTTTATGGTTTACTGGTCAAACATCTCTTGGTATATAACTGTTAATATACATCTATGTTTACAATCATGTTCAATCATAAACTTATTGGTTAACAAATTGTGTTCATAAGTGAGGAAGGTGATCAAATGATTTCATAGCAAGATAATTATGTTTATAAAATAGTTTTAAGAGAAGTGTAGAAAAGATTGACTAGAGTTGTGCTATAACGTAGTATCTGGGGAGATTTCTGATTCAATGTTCTCTTTATTTAGATAAAAAACTTACTTAATGTTAAATGTATTAGCATCATTACATAGCATTTTTCATCAACTTATTTTGTATTTTGATGTTAATACCCATTATGAAGATTCATAAATATTTATTCAGGTAATTTTATTGAGAGCTTGAAGAGACTATGAGATACAGAAAAATATTGTGCGAAATATTTTTTTATGTAGTATGTGTGCATAAAATACCTCAAGTAGTTTACTCTGATAAACCTTTTTTCCCATTTTCCTTTAGGCATAAAGAGCTTTTTGTTGTTGTTTTGTGTTGTTTTGTTTTTTCTTTGTTTGTTTCTGGTTGTTTTTTTTTTTTTTTTGGACTGGCAGGATGTTTCTAGTTTGGGATTTTAGGAGCCTATCAAATCTTTGTTCTTTCATTATTATACTATAAATTGTTGGTTCAAAAACTCCCTTAAACAATGCAGGGTACTGTCATTTCTCTTACTGCCCACTAGAACTTGATGGTAGGATTATATTGCTGAAGAAACCACACAGTTTGAAACCAGGTCATGGAAAAATACAGCTTTTTTTTTTTCTTCAGTAGATCTGGAAGCTTCCTTTTTGACTGGCTTATTTTCATAGGCTTCAATCTAGACAGAGAAAGGAAATTAGGATCTTTGATGGGAGATATTTTTAAGAATCAAATACAAGTACATATCTTTCTTCCCTCTTCTTTATACTTTACTTGGCTTGAGTTCAGCCATAGTAGTGTTATTGTGCTGTTCTTAGATGTGGTCCTAGTGTCCTAGGCAGCATTTCCTAACTGTTCGACATCCAACCTGGTCTTCTACCTTCCCTGTCAGGTTGCACCTTCCCTTAGAATAGAAAAATCCTAGCATAGACATTAAGACATCTATATCTACATAATGTGCTTTCTTTTACTTTACATGAACTTGGGAAAACTATTTAAAACTCTGTAATCACCATTTCCTTATCCACTGAGTGTCTAAATAATGACTCCCGTTTATAAAACACTTATTTTTATATTTATTTCAAAGATTTCTGCTACAATGTGTCTTTTTTTCTTATTGCAGAGTTAGACTTGCAATTGGAGGTTTAAGGCTTCAGTATATGATATGATTTTAGAGGGGAATAAAATCTGTCATGGCCGTTATCAACATTTTAAAAAATCTAAGAATTTAAAATGAATGTTAGATTTACAGATTTTATAAAAAACAATGACAGGATTTGCCTACATGGAGCTTGTAATATTTTTACTTCTAAAAGTATTCCTTTAATAGCTGGTTATGGATCCCTTTTTGTGGGCATACTTGCTTAAGCTTCCCTGTTTCCTACCTTATTATACCGTCTTGTGTACTTTCATTATTCAATTTTATGGTCCCTGAATATAGGGGACACAGAAACAGAAATATACTACCACAATCATTTTTGTGATGTAGAACACATATCAACAGTCTCATAAGGACACTTGAAGATTTGCTCTGAGAATTACATCATCTCTAGGCATAGCACTTGATTATCTATTTCACTTCTTGGACACATTTTCAAATGTGTATACCATTCGGTTTATGTTGGGAATTCCCAAGAAGTAGATGAAGTAGATGTCACACTTGTACAAGCTAATGGATAAAAGTAAATTAGGTCTTCATATTTAGGGCTGAAGTCATTTTAATCTACTCCAAAGATGATCTATCCAGATCACAGTTTAGAATACATTTCTAAGATCTATAACACAACCTGCATGTAGACAAAAATAAATGCTTCTACAGTTCTTTGAATTTCAAATTTTTCATGTATAAAATGAGAATAAGAGTATGTAATTCATATAGATAGGCAGGAATTAAATGCTATACTGTATCTAAATTGATTAAGATAATGCCTGACATAATAAGAAAAAACTGATGTTTTTAGTTGGCACACTATCTCTCAGAGGTTAAGAGATTAGGCTTTCAAGTTAGTTCAATTTTAATTTCTATCATATATCCCTCACATTATAGTTATATGATGTGGCTAATTATTAAAGTAAAAGTACTTTATGTATAAATAGATATATATCAATATCATTGGATTATACAATTGTGCAATGAATCCTTACTATAATATATAATAGAACAAGTAAAGAATTTAGGTAGATACGTAAAATAGATGATTATTAAATGTGAGATTTCATATGTGAGATCTTTGGAAATACTCCATGAAAATGCATGAACAAACTTTAAAACTGGGTAGATACTTGATCAGTATTTGTCATGTTGTGAGAAAATAATGAAAATATACAATGCATTAAATTGCACTCTCATCTGGCTGTTTGAATCAAGGTAAATAAAATCAGATTTTAAAGATACATGTAATTTATTTTTTGTCAAATAATTAATACAATGTTTTGGAAAATAGCATAGAAAGAATAAATTGCTACAGATATTTTAATGTGTCACTGTTTGCATTGACAGAAACAGAAGAAAAAGACTTTTATTGAGAATTTTTATATTCATTGACACAAAGCAAATATTGACCAAGATGTTTGTCAATGTTCAATCTGAAAGATGTTCATTTTACTCATTACTGAAATAAGCTGTCAAGATGGATATTTGACCTTTCAGATAATGACAGCATTTTATGGTGGTTGTCAGTTGAAATCCCATTAGACAACATTTCAAATGCCCACAAGGTTATTGCCCAACATTTCATAACATTTGTCCTATTTCCATGTATCTCATTTACTGGTATGTTTACAGTGGAAGAATTCACTCAGGCGAGTGCATTGAAAGCACACAAGTTTTCCTTTTTCTACCATAGGAATTTGTGATTTATCAGTAAATGAACTAATTCTCCCCTCATCCTAACTATCCTAGACAGTTCCAGTGACTATCCAGAGTGGGACATGTTGAGGTTTTTCATATATATAACAGTTCGTTACTATAGACCTAAAACACAGAGAATGAAGTTTTCATCAGTAATTGCAAATAGTCAGAAGACTGTATACAATACATATGTATGTGTATATGTATATATACATGTATGTATATATGTATGTATACACAAAAGATTTGGGAATCATTTTGGAGAAATTTTACTATGCTGAATTAAACAACAGCTTTATTCAATTCCAGAAATAAAAAGCTTTGCATAAATTAATACAAAATTAATATACTAAATTAAAACCTGTAAAAAATTATGTGTGATTCTTACCTCTATTCTCCCTGTCTTGTTCTAGCCAGGATTCTTCCCTTCATTTGGCAGCTCACAATACATTCATCAAGCAATATCCTCAAATATTCATGCATGAAAAAATAATATTACCTAAAGTTCCTCACCAGTTTGAGAAAAGGTAAAATCTTTTTTAAATTTTTTTGAAAGTGAAATTTATGTGTGGATCTATTTGTGCCTTTTATGCTTGGCAGGTGTTCATATTTCATAGTGCTGTTGAGTTTCAGAATAACAAATTTTTAAAGGAGATCACGTCCTGTGACAAACCAACTCATCTCTATTCCATTTCTGTCCACTCTCTCCTATTTTCCCGCTAGTCTCCTTTTAAATTTCCTACCATATATCCATCTAGTATATATTTAAGTGATTTTAATGTATCTTTGTAAAATATAGGATCCATAAAGGAAAAAGAAACTTATTTACTTTTTTTAAATGAGTTTGCCTCTTTCAGTTAATATGATGGTCTTGAATTGTGTTTGTTTTTATTCAAACAGCCTAATGTTTTTTGTTTTGTTTTGTTTTGTTTTGTTTTGTTTTGGCTGAGTAAAAATATGTTGTGCATATTGGAAATTTCCTTGTTCTAGCTATCAGTTGATGATCAAGTAATCCAATTATAAGATTGACTGTTGTGAATAATGTTGCAATAAACATGGAAGTACAAGTGTCTCTGTCATGTGCTGATACAGAGTCCTTCAGCTATACACCCAAAAGCTCTACAGCTGACTCATTCTGCATTGACTAATTTGTGTTCCTTGTGCTCCTTCCAAAAGTGCACTAGTCCTATAGCCTAACGAAGACTTAGGGGGAAAGAGAGGTACTTTAGTTATTCATAAGTTTCTCATGCTGCCTTATTCTATAAACTAAGCTTAGCCACAATGAAACATGAAACATTCCAGAACTACTCAGTTTCCTGGACTGGCCACCTGCTGACAAGCTTTCCTTAGTATCCTAATCCTTCTGGAACCATAAGCCCACATATACTCTCTATAAGGTATTTCTGGTTTTGATATATTATTATGGCAGCATAGAAATAACTAATACAGGGTACAAAACACATAACATAACAGGAAAACAGGCAGAATTGATGCATTTATGTGACTAATCAGCCAATCAAATTGGCCTGAGAAGTGGGGGGGGGGGTTAAGGTGTATTTCTGATATATTTGGGAAGAAAGCCAGCTTCAGGCTTAAACTATAATTTTGATAGCTATTTTTCTTCCATGGATCTACTTCACCTTTTGGGGGGATTGGTTTCATTTTCATGCTTCTTGTGGTAGATTTGGACAGATTAGATTTATTAAATTTCAGGTGAGAAAAAAATAGCCTTTTAAAATAACTCACTCAGAAATTCACCAGAATCTCTTGTGTACTGACCATAGATTATCACTAAGCTCTGGTTTGCTAGTCCTGAACTACGTATCTACCCATATAACTGGGACATTTTGCTGACACACAAAGTAGAAGCCACTGGGGTAAAGGTCTGAGCACAAGGAGAATCTATGAATAAATTAAAGTGTTAAAATTGTGGATGAATGTATAAAAGTTTGTTGAGAATTGCTTGAAGACACATTATTCAATAAGAGGTTGGAAAGTTTTTCTTCTTAAAATTAGGTAATGTATTGGAAGATGGTGTCTTAGTTAGGTTTCTATTGTTGTGATAAAATGCTATAAAAAAGCGATTAGAGGAGGAAATGTTTGGCTTACAGACTATAGTTCTTCATCAGGGGAAGCCAAGGTAGCAACTCAAGGCAGGAAATGAAGCAGAGACTGTTGAGGTTTGGTCTGTTGCTATGTATTATAATACTAAATACTGGGCCTGGTTGTCTCAGAGATGAGAGAATCCTTGCAGACATCAAGTAATGGCTACGTGATCTTGCTCTTATAGACTATAGCTGGACAGTAGAGAGGTAGATGGAATTTTAGTTTCTGGACTTGGGGTCTTAGGAGGACCACAAGTGGAAAGAAGAGGAGGGGGAGAGGAGAAGAGGCCATGGGATCAGTGTGTCATGAAAATATGGCCATTGTGGGCTGGCCAATTGGAGGTAAGTGCAGCCCAGATGGAATATGGCAAGTTATAACTTGAGGTTATTTTTGGATAAGAAAACATAATTGCATAAAAAGTATGTATCTGCCCAGCTGTAATGCTTTGAGGCTTATTATAAATATAAAAGTCTGTGTCTTTCATTTTGGAACAAAATGATTAAATGCAGGGTAGAAAACCCTGTTTGAGATTAAATATTTACTATAAGAGACCATAGAGGAATACTGTTTCCTGGAGTGTTTTCCGTACTTGCTCATCCTGCCTTACAACCCTAGACCACTTCCCCTGGATTGGCAATAACTATAGTGAGATGGCCCCATCTCAAGTATTTACCAGGAAAACTCCCTACAGACTTGTCTATAGGTCAACATGAGGGGGGAGGGGGGAGTTTTCTTACTCCTAGATATACCCAGGTTTTTGTCAGATTGAAAAATCCAACCAGCACAAAATAAAGAACTTTGAAACCTTGTTTACAATCAGAGAGATTATACACAGTTATTATCTAACAGTGCATTAAAATAAATTAATATCAGGATTAGAAGAAAGACAGCCAACCATTTAGAAGTTAACTAATAGCCAAAACCCAAACCATTAAAATATTTCTATAAAATTTTAGGTTAAAAGTCAAAATTTTGCTACGTTTTACATACATATAAAAGGAAGTAGAAGAAATAAAAAAAAGACAGACAAGATTTGATGTTAAACTAAGACACATTTGAAAGTCAAGGAAAGAGAGTGAGGACATATCAATGAATTGGGAGGAAATATCTGCAAATTCCACACTTGACATGTAGGATTGATATCCGAAATACAAAAGGAACCTAACTCAATTGCAAGAATTCAACATGAATAAATAATGGAAATCACTTCTCAAAAAAGGCATTAAAGGATATACGATAGAATTCGATGTATGCCTCATGGCAAAAGAAAAGTCACAATTTCATCTCATAAGCATGCCATAATGTTGCTGTTAACAATACTGAACATTAATCTATAATCATATTAGAAAAAGCAATCTACTTCAAAAGGGCAATAAATATACTGCGAGTTGAGTTTAATTCTATTAAAAATAAGGTCCTGTATTATATAGATGGGAGGGATGTTTTATGTGGATGTTGCACTTGTCAAGATTTTTTTTTTTTATTTTCACTCATATTAAACATCAACATAGAAAAGAAAAAAATTGCCAACTGCACAGTATATTGAACACTATGAGAATAAAGCATGTGTTAAACAATGTTTTCAGAGAATAAAACTTGTCGAGAAAAAATTGTTAGCAGATATTAAATGCCTCTGTTATTAATCTATTTTTAATAACTGATCTATATAATATGTGACCAAGATTACTATGTATAGACAGGAGCGAGGAACTTGATTTCTTGCTGGCTTCCTCTTTGGACAATCTTGATTTCCTTTGTGTCACTCCTTGTGGTACTTGATCTTAGACCTGGAAGCCAGGAGCTTTCTGTGGGTCTTGTTTGCCTCCAGCTTGCAGTTGTGTTATATTGCATTCCTCTCACATAAACCATTGACAAAGAACATGCGCCACCAGCTTTCTAAAATTTGTCATGTGCAAGGAGGGAGTAAATGCTTCTCAAGAGTAGAGAAGATATTTGTAGAATTTCTTTTATTTAAAAATAATGGATTATAAATTTTATTTCAATGTGTCACTAAACATGCATACATGTTAAAACAATAAAATTTACAATTTTGTTAATTTTTTCTTTTGCATAGAACATTGCAATATAGAATCTATGCCTTACAAAATACATAACAAAGTTTTATCTGAGCAAGCCAAGGCTTCCAGATTAGGAACTGCACAACTGTAATACTTCACTGTAGTGATCCAGGAAAGATGAAACATGCCTTCATATTAATGAAAACAAACATAAGATCTGTCAGAGACATTGAGAAGCATTTCTATTTGGACATTAAAAATGTTAATTAGAAACTTAAAAACTAGATCAAGGATGAAGTCAAAGATGGTTTAGAATTGTTGGCACTATCTAAATTTTATTTGGAAATGTATTAGAATGTGAATTTCTAGAATATTTTAAGGTGGAAGAAATGAAGAGTATAGAAGCAGCTGTATTTTGTGTAGTTTTTAAAGAACCCTGAATTGTGACCTTGAAGACTGGAGTTTGGTGTTTTTATTTTGCCTAATAATGTCAATGTAGCTTTAGAAATTCTAACAGGCTTTTCGCTTTTTAATCCAGAAAATGCACCAGTTTAACACTGTATCTCATTGATCTATAGTGGACAAGCCTTTGAAATACAGTCGCTCTGATTACTACCATGTAGTATGGATAATGATGGTGCTTCAGATAATCATGCTATTTGTCCTAGTTTCTGTTTTGTTGCTATGATAACATATGACAAAAGGCAATATGGGAAGATGAGCTTTGTAGCATGTGCAGTCCTAGGCAGAAGCAGGTAGATCTCTGAGAGTTGAAGGATAGTATGCCCTACATAGCGAATTCCAGGACATCTAGACAGCTAGGCTACATAATAGAGAGAGTCCATCTCTTAAAAATAAAGGAAAACCACAAAGCTAAAAAGTAATATGAGAAAGGAAGACTTTATTTGGCTTACAATTTTTGGTTACAATTAATTGCTGCAGAGAAGTCAAGGTTTGGAACGTAAAATCTCACATCCACAGTCAACAGCCCCCAAAGAGTAAACAAACATGGATCCTTGCTTGTGAACTTTCAGCTAGCCATTTCCCATTATGGAATGGTACTTCCCACAAGAGTGTTCTGTGTCTTTTCATCTATATTAACAATTAAGACAGTTCCTTACAAACTTTCCCCAAAGCTAACCTGCTCTAGATAATTTTTCATTAAGATGCTTTTCCTAGGTGATTCTTGGCTAGGTCAAGTTGGCAGTTAACACAAATTAGTACACTATTTGTTTAAGAAATCCCACCCATCCCCAAAAAATGTTAAAACAGCAACATAAAGAAAGTTACTAGCTGGACACTACATAAAACTCCATTCTACTTAAGAAGCTTGTACAACTAAGTTACTTCCATATTCAAATCAGAAGACAAAATTCACAGTAGCAGGATTTTCTCTACATTCTAATATTATTAATGTATGCCAGTTGATTAAGCTGTTACTTGGAAATTTAATGATGATATTTTTTAAAAAATCAATAAGTCTTGTAGCCATAATCAGTATTTGAAATAACTATATTTATTCAAGAGCATATTTACAGAATTATATCTGTATTCTATGCTAAGAAGATGTAGTCATTATGAACAAATATCAACAAAATGCTAATGTTTATGCTAATAGGTAGGGCTTCTGCTTTAAGTAATCCTATAGTAATTTCATAATATTTTTGAACACCAATTAGAACTTTAGTATCCCTACTGACATTTTTATTTCTTTAAAATAACATTTAGGACTCTTGGAAGTAATTTCCAGAGAACTACATCTGTAAATGGATAAACAACACAGTTTTCAAAGCAAACTAGGTTAATGGGTTTTTATTTAAAAACTATAAATGTAATTTTTCTATTTTGAGAAGTACAAATCAGTATCACAGGTGATTTTTACTCAGAATATGTCAACTGAAGTACAACTTATGTCTTTGAACAATTATTCAAGTCACATTCTTTGAACTTTGATGATGTTTAAGTCTATGATAAGCAAGATTTTAAAAATTTGAGTAGGTACAGTAAAAGGTTATAATGTTTGTGAATTAAATATGTAGGGAAATATATCAAGTAATGATAAATTTTGTGTTAGACAATATAACCACAATTGTTTCCATTAAGTCTTTTTTAAATAATTAATTTGACTAACATCAATCTAGATTCTATTGTGTGTTTGACACCCTGCTTGTACAGAGTAAGATAAACATGACCTTCAGCCTGGAAGCAGTGATCACTTCACTGTGATTAATATTTATGAACTAAATTCATATTTCTTTATTCTAATATTCATTAGTTCAGGCCTTCGGATGTTAAGAATAGCAACACTGTTCAGAGGAACAGATACAATAAAAAAGCAGTTGCCTACTGGCCTACCTAAATCACCAGAGGAAGGGTGAAGTTGGCCACAGGGAAAATGAAATAAAATATGTAGACATGTGTGGACTTCTAATCCCTTGTTTGTATCTTCACAAGAGCATGAGTGGTATGATTTACACTTTTAGACCTTGTGGCAAAAAGAGAAAAAGAACATAAAATTTCCCAACTGAAATAATTCTGAAAAATCACTCAGATAGTCTTAGCCTGGGACAAATGGTAACCCATCTGCTCAAGAGTCTAGACTTGAGTATGGGAGGCATCTTTCAGGAAGACAGTAGAGACTAGAACCATGACTCTTTCTGAGCATGGTACAAAATTAATGTGTGTAATAATAGTGATTTAAAAATTTTACATATTTCCTCAAACAAGTTTAACATCCATACTTATAAAGGTTATGACAGATTTTTGGCTCATTTCAAGAGTGAAAAGAAGTTTTAAAAATGATAGCAATTGAGAAAACTAATAATTTTATACAAAATTTTGGAATCTCCATTAATGATAAATTTATTCAAAATGCCACTCATTTTAAAAGCAAGAATTAAGGTATATTTTACAGAAAGTATAGTTTATTAATTTTTTAAAAAAAGTAGTCAAATTTTTATCATTTTAGTTCCAGAAAAATTGTTCAACATGAAACCAAACTAAAGCAGTTATCTTAACAAAAATTTCAGATAAAGTTTAATACTCTTGTACTAGATTCAGATTCCCTTTGTCAATGAGAAAAACTGTTTCTAAGAGGCTGAAGACTCTTGTCCTCAACTGTACAAACTGAGGGGAACAATACTGCTGAATGATTAGCCATGACATTTCATTCAGTATCTTTATGATTAAGTTAACAAAAGCAGAATTTGGATTATTTTAAAGAAACTATTAAATTAATATAGTTTGACTTATACAATATCTAAATTAATAAAAATCAAGAATTGGGTAATCTTTAAATAAGTATTTCTTAAATTGCCTACTTTAAAAAAATGTTAGATTCATTAGTTTAGTCATTAGAAAGGAAGAAATATAGAACAATTTTTAAATTTATGATTTGTATTAGCAATCACCAAGTGTATTAATAGCAGTAATGAAAAATAAACACTAACTCAAAATATGCAGCACTAGAAAAATACTTATGCTATGACAGTATATAAACTTCCATTAATTCCCAGAACAAGATGTTTTAGAGCTGTTTTTACTAAAAAGAAAAAAGTTGCTCAGTGTAAGAGGAGTTGCACAGTAAGAGGGTTCAGGATATAGAAATATCTGGATACTGAGGAAGTCATATTTTCTAGGATGATGAGCATCAGCTTAGAGGACACAAGAATCAACTGGAGAATATTAATATTATTTAATCCTGATAATGGAACTTTGCCCACTATATACTCTTTAAATTTGTCTCTTTGGTTTGAAGTCAGTATCTCAGTACACTGAATAATATTTTGAAATAGTACCTGAGAATATTTTAATACCATAATGCCTGAAGTTTATTCAATACACTTGTCATGAAATGACCAGATTTTGTGGAGGTAAATGCAGAGTGATAGTTTGACGGTAAGGTGAAGTAGAAGTTTTTAGTTCCCAGTGTAGGGGAATTCGAGGGTGGGGAGGCAGGAATGGATGGGTGGGTGGGAGAACACCCTCATAGAAGCAGGGGAGGGGGATGGGATAGCAGTTTTGGGGGAGGCGAACCAGGAAAGGGGATAACATTTGAAATGTAAATAAAGAAAATATGCAATAAAGAAAAGAAGTTTCTGGTTTCTCAAAAGCCTAAGTTGTGTCATGTGATGTTTTCCTGGAAGCTGTCTTGTAAGAGATCTATAGCTGTGAATATTTAAACTGCTTTGAGCTCCCAGCAGGTTGTACTTGCTATGCACCCACCCAAGAGCTCTGGATTTGTGAATGAAACACACACACACATACACATACATACACACATACACACACACACACACACACACCCCTCAAACACACACAGAGTGCAGTGTTATTTTTAATATCCCTTACTAACTCAGTGGTTGGATACTTCCTGAATATGCTTCCCTCTAGTATTCCTGAGTTAACACCTTTTAAAATCTATATTTCATCTCTGCTACCCCTGACCCAAGCCTGGATTCTTGCATATTGGTGGTTCTTTAAGTTTGCTTTCTCTGCTTTGCTGTCATGGCGTGGGCTATTTTATGCTCCTCTCACGGTGGAATCCCTTCCTCTTCTCCCTGGGTTTCTTTCCCAGGAGTCCTAAAAGTCCTGCCACTTCCCCCCACCCAGTCATTGGCCTTTGACTCTTTATTGATTAATCAAAATGTACATGTAGAGTCTGTGTGATTTTGGGAGCCAAATTAAGACAAAGCATTGGAACCAATCCCCAACAGAGATCATGTGATATTTTTTCTGAAAACAGACCCTTAAGAGGGCACTGATGTTTAGAAAGAAAATATATAGAACCCTACAACAGTGAGAGGACACTCTTGCATTGGTATGCTTTGCTGGTCTTCACTGGCTGTGCAGTGCTTCACTGGTCTTCACATGATAGAATAGGAAAGAAATGCACCAAAGAACTTCTCGTGCTATTCTGGCTGATTCTAGCCACGTCTACTGACTAATATTGATTCAGCAATACCTTGTGGTTTCTGCTGAATTGTACAACCTCTACTGGTTTTTGTTTGGTGTCTCATCCCAAGGAACTACTTCTAAGCAAGTCCGTAACACCCTAGTCCTATCAGTGGTCTTTCTCCCCTACTTTTTTTCCATGGGCTTAGAAGGACGGTTGAAAGATTAAAGAACCCTAATAAAAATAGTTGGCTTTGAAAAATCTAAGCCCGTAGTAGGAATCAGCTTTTCTTGGCCTGTAGCTAGCTGAGGATCTAGATTCTCACAAACAGGAAGAAATGTGACTGTGGCTTTAGGCTCAGTCCCTTTTGAGAGGGGAATCTACTGAGAAGTAAAAGATGAAAAGAACAGAAAAAGATACATCATGAAGTAGCAAAAAAAAAAGAAAGAAAAAAGAAAAACAGAAAGAAAGAAAAAAAGAAAAAAGTGCAGTCTCTCCAATTCAGGAGCCAGAGCAGACCTTTCAGCCACACTGCAATAGAAATATTATTAGCTCCCCAAATCACATGGGAATCTGTATGTCCAGATGCTGAGGGTCACTGTCCCTAGCTAGCTTTGGATTAAGCAATAAAGAGCCAATGACTGGGCAGGGTGAAAGAGGCAGGACTTTTAGGATTAATGGAAAAGAGGAAGGGATTCCACCAGAGAGGGGCATAGAATGTAGCACGCCATGACAGGGAAACAGTAAGGGTAAACGTAAAGGCCCAGTGATATGTAAGAATCGAGGATTGGATCTGGGGTACAGAGATGAAATATAGAGTTTAAAAGTTGTTGACTCAAGAATACTGGAGGGGAGTATGGGTTAGTCCCGGAGACATTCAGAAAGTGCTCTGCCATTGAGTTAGTAAGGCACACTGCACTCTGTGTGTGTGTGTGTGTGTGTGTGTGTGTGTGTGATTCACGAATCCAGAGCTCTTGGGTGGGTGCAGAACAAGCGTGATACAGTGGGTGCTCAAAGCAGTTTAAATATTCACTGCTACAGATCTCTCACAAGACAGCTTCCAGGAAAACACCACATGAAACAGTTGAGTCTTTAGAGAAACCAGAAACTTCCACTTCACCTTACCTTCAAGCTATCTATCTGCATCTCCTTCCACAACATCTGTTCATGTTCTCATTCATGTTTCTTTTCCCATGGTATTTTTTTTACAGCAACAAGAAAATAAACTAAAAAAAGGTTCATTGTGTGAAAATTATTTACCTTATATGGGCATGCTTCTATCAGTTCACCCCCTGCATAGCCAAAGCTAGATATTTGTGATTGGCTGACACCCAGCTATTCATTACAAAACTGTACTTCTGGTATGTTTTCGTTTAATTTCATCTTAAGTTGAAGCTTATTACTTAGGAACTTACAGTACAGAAAAAGCCAATTGCTAAAGGACTCCTAATTAGTTAATATAACAACAGGGGCTTATTATTTAAAAGACAATTATTGAATATTTACAGAAGGAATATTTCTTTTTTTATTGGATGTTTTATTTACATTTCATATGTTGTCCCCTTACCCCATCCCCCACCCACCCAGGAACCCCCAATCTCCTCATCCCTCCTCCTTCTTCTCTGTGGATGTAACCTCTATCTACCCCCCCACTCCCACCTCCCCACCCTCAAAATTCCCACCCCCTGGGCCATCCAGCCTTCATGAGGTCAAGGTTCTCTTCTTCCACCTATGCCCAGCAGGGCCCTCCACTCTTATATATTCAGCTAAAGCCCTGGATCCCTCCTTGTGTGCCCCCAGGCTGGTGGTTTAGACCCTGGGAGCTGTGGTTGGTTGGTATTGTTGCTCTCCTCATGGTGCCACAAATCCTTTCAGCTCCTTCAGTCTTCACTCTAACTCCTCCATTGAGAACCCCATGATTAGTTCAATGGCTAGTTGTGAGCATTTGCCTCTGAATATGTCAGACTCTTGCAGACCTCTGAGGAGACATCCATATCAGGCTCTTATCAGCATGCACTTCCTGACTTCCCCATCAGCATCTACTTTTGGTGACTGCACATGGGATGGATGCTCAGGTGGAGTGGTCAGAAGGAATATTTCTTAAAATCAATGACACAATGTTGGTTTTACTCTTAGACTAATTTTTAAGAACTCCAGGGAAACTACTAGTGCTTTCCAGAGTTTGATGCATGCACAAAACCCCTTGGGAAATCAAGTGGAGATTCTGAAGTAGGTCTGGTGGTTCGTGCCTATAATCCTAACTCTCTGGAAGATGGCCCAAGCAAGGAGGATCATCATGAGTGCAGGCACTACTGCACAGAACGTCTGTATATTTCTTGAGTCATTCCTTTATGTCTTCTTCAAGCTCAATGTATTCTTTGATGAACTTCAATTTTTCTTTTAAATTTTGTGCCCTGGTGTTTATTCAGGCAATTCTCTTAAAGAACATTGTTATACAATGGTTGGAGATTTGTGGGTGTGTGTATGTGTGGGGGGATTAGGGGTTGTAAATATTGCCATGAGCTTTCAAATTATTTATATTTTTATGTGAGATCTGAGAAGGTTTTTTGTTGTTAGTTTTGTGTCTGATATGAACATATCAACCAGAGCTAGAGCACAGAGTTGCAGGCCAGGTAAGACTTGAAGTTTCAATATAGCTTAGGTGAAATGAAATCAGGTGGACACAGTGGAAAGGGCTGACATGAAAAGAGTTTCGTCCTGGTCTGAGCCTTAAGTTTGGAGGTACAGCTGGAGCATGGAGATATGAGGAGAGGAGAATCAGATAGACTCATACAGTTAGACCTTGGAGCAAGTTGTGCATAACGAGGCTGAATGGAGAGGTTGGTAATTGTGGTTTTCTTTGTGGGTAGGTTCCAACATACCTGTACAGAGCCTTCAGGTTGGAGTTGTTTTGTACATAGGAATCTCTGTAATTAGCTAGGGCATTTATGTGGAGAGTTTCAGAGGGTTTGTGGAGAGGAGGATCTGATGAATTTACTAGCTACACTCTGGTGCAAGATGTATAGGACCTGGCTGGGTGGAAAAGTTTTATGTGGTCAGTTGCTGTTTTCTAGGACTTCATGAAATATGTCCATATGGATACTGAAAGACAACTGTAACTTTATAAAATTTAGTAACAAATCATACATTGCATTTAATATATACAACATTTTGAAGTTTTTTCCCCATAAGAATGTTTTAAAAAAAGTCTGACTAGTCTCTTAAATTAACTACATGCAAGATTATTTAAAGAAAGGAGAGGTCAAGGAAGCCTTTAGAATGTAGAAATTTCCAAGTTTTTGACTTACTCATGTAGTACCAGTATTTTGTGAAAGAGTTTTCATACTCTGTTTTATATAACTTTTAATTATATAACTCTGTGGAAGAACTTTTTGGCCTTTTGCCTTGTTCCTATCGGTGAGATAGAAAAACTTTTCCAGTACTCTCAAATGACAATGGCAGCCTGCACAGAGCTCTCTTTTGGGTATATGTCTCATGGGCGTACAATTTTGAATGGTGAGTCAGCCATGTTACCCATCACTTCCAGGCTGTCCAATTATGTCAAAGCAAAGAATAGTCACTTATGCTTTGACTAAAGCTATTAAGAGTTAGAGTAACACAGTTGTTTAACTTGGGACTCAGAAATTTACTTGATGTAATATCAGTACATATATAATTTCATGTGAATTATATTAGTAAAAGGCTTATCTAAAATATATGCAATTCTATATTATATTACTATATTAAACACATTAATATATTGAGAGTCATATATAAATATATACTATATATGTTTTCTAAAAATCTTTGAAGACAGTCATTTTGTTCACTGAACCTATAGCCTTGATGGAGTATACATTTTTTTCTAAAAGAGTGATTTGTCGAAAATATTAGAAAATAAACACAAATATTTGGAAATGAAGAAAGGGAAACATGAAGCAAATCATTTCTGATAAACTGAAACACTTGAAAGTCTGTAAAATTGCTTTGTGAGGTTGTGTTCTAATGTATCTTCCTCCGAAGTCTTGTTTAAGTTACCTACACGATACAGTTAAATCCAAGGACTGTTTATCTCATGCTACCATGCATCTTTCCGCAGGATCAGTAATAAATATTTAACCCATGTGATAATCGAAAAGTGCATACGTATTTTAAACTAGCATAATTGAAACTGCCTACTTATGATCACAGAAACCATATTTTCTCTGAACTTCTGAGGCTTATTAAGTGAGATTTTATCCCTTTTGTATTTAAAAAGCTAGAGCCACAGTAATTATGTGTTGTGCTCTAAAATTAAAGTCACACTACCTGAAAAGAGATAGCATGATTATACCCTATCATTTATCTCCTCATTTGAACAATGTATACTGAGAAACAACTGAGTGCTAAATACAACCCAGCCAGGGGCCCTACATCAGAGCTTGGCAGTGTTAACAGGCTCTGAGTAAGGAGTGATAATTGCAGGAACATGCCAAAGGAGCCTACAGAAAGGTGGCATTGCATTAGATCAGAGAGTGTACAGGAACCTCAAGTTAGGCATTCCATTAAAACTAAAAATTGCCCAAGAGATGGGGAAAGAAACAAAGAAAACCATGGGTAACATTGTCCACATGGTTGGTTGTCCAAATATTAGCAAGGCAATTTTAGTTGCTACCAGAATTGCTCAATTTAGTACTTACTTCCAGGAATTTTTATTCATTTTTATAAAAATCAAAACTTAATATCTACTCTGTCCCCTGGGTATTGAGAGATGAGTATGGTGACTGGAAATAAAGATGGAAAAGAAAAAGCTGATCACAAGGGTAACATTTGGGTCTTCTGGAAATTGTTATGAACAGAAGAAAATGGAAGAGCTGCACAAAACACCTCCCGTCTCGAAGGGCCTGAGAAAGAGTTTAATCTGAGCCAAATATCAGTGACCATGCAAGGGAACATGAATTCCTGGTGCTTTAAATAACATATTCTAACATGTAAGCAATTTGATGAGTATGAAAGTTCTTTTATAGTCACTGTTAAACATAATAAAGGAAAACCCATGTAGACAGTCTACAATTGAAGCTGACACAACTCTGCTTCAACAAAGTTCACTCTGATGGAGTGGGTGTCCAGGCCATGGTTGCATCTCAAGGTGGGTGGGAAAATATTAGACAGAAACTATATAATATATGAAGAATATCTAGACATGATGGGACTTAAATGGAAGGAGAGGTTCCACTTTAAATATTGGAGAGGAGCTTCATTAAGAATGGGAATAGTAGGAGAGATTAAAATACCATTATGAAAGTGCATGGTGAGCCCAGAGGAGTGTTTTCAGAGGGTATCCTTCATCTCCAGACCTAATCCCTGAGCAGTCTTTCTGAGGAGTTTCCCAACAATTACAAAATAAAAGTCTGGCTTTTTGTGATATTTTAGGGCTAGTGAAAGAATTCACATCATGTGATTTAGTTCAGTAAAAGATGTAATGTGATCTGTGGAAAGCTGTAAAGTCACAGCACTGCTACTTACATCTCTGCCCCAGACAGAGCTGCATAGAAAAATGGCTTTATTAAGGATCAGGCCAAACGCATACACCTCCCACATACACACACCATGCACACAAATGCTCCACTCCACACAAATAGACACACAGAGAGACATATACATACACACCACATGCACATTCCCCCAACACACACACACACACACATACTCACACCACACACATAAACATTCCCTTTTATACACACACAGAAATACACTACACACACATAGAAATACATACACATAGACATATACATAAACATCACATGCAAGCAGTCCCCTCCATACACACATACACACAGAGACATACCCATACAACTCTCTCTCTCTCTCTCTCACACACACACATACACACACACCACATGTACAAACACTCCCCTCTACACACTTAGCTTACAGCAAATTGACAAAGCCTCTCCTATCAAATCTAAATATTAGTTTTAGCTTTGGCTTGGTAGAGTTAGTGGTCTATTAATCCACTTTAATTTTTTTATATAACTAAAGGTATTTTTTATTATAAAGTTCAAATACACAGGGAATGAAACCAAGGACACTAAATATATATGTAATTTTATAAATGTGTATGTATATGTGTAGATACACAAACACCTGTACAGACGGTAGGTAATCCAGGCTTGTGGTTAAATCAGACCATCTTGATTCTTCTCGCCTGTGAGGCTTTGCTGACTCTGCCTCTGCTTCAGTCTTAATGGGCTGGGGTCTTCTTCTTGGGTTTCTGCTGTAGCTTGACCACCACAGTGCCACAAAGCATCATCACCTCAGACTCCACAGAGACCTGAAGGCAGTCTTCTTCCTGGTCTCGCTGGATTTCCTCTCCAGCCTTGGTGAGAGCCACCAGGACTCCATAGCTAAGTTCTTCGTGCCTTTACAACTCCCTGCATAGCAGTGACACTGGCAAGGCTTGCGTGCTTATAGAGGCTGCATCCGGGCCCCTCGGAATCATGACTGAAGTCAAGGATCTCTTAGCCAGCAAACTAGAGTTCCCAGGAAGCTCTCGGACTCTTTTCTGGGGTCCCCTCAAAGAATCATTCTTATGGCCAGGATTCAACACTGGCAACCTGTTTATCAGCATTAATCTTGACCAGAGGTTGTTCTAGAAAGCCTTTCCTCTTTAGATCCCAGTGGCGGCTCCTCTGGGTACGCAGTTCTGTTTTCTTTTCAGTGAGCTTTCTCTTCAGACTATCCCTTTGCTCTCTCAGTTGACTATAACCCATAAAGAGCAGCCACGCTGCAGCCTGGACGCCTTACTCTTTTGTGATCTCCTCTGCTAGGTACCCTGGTTGAACACTTTAAAGTTCAGTCTTCCAACATGCCTCTTGACAAGGACACAAGGAAGCCAAAGTCTCTGCCACAAGGAAATAAGGATGGCCTTTACTCCAGTTCCCAAGAGAGTTTTCGGTTCCATCAGAAACCTCAACTAAATGGCCTTCATAGTACACAATCCCAGCAGCCTTCTGGTTCTCTGAGCCCCAGCCCATACTGTAGGCTGTGGAGCAGTCTGATCTTACAGTAGCCCGCTGTTCCAGACTCTCCAGTCCTTTCGTTCTTAACCAGCCCCAAAAGGTCTGCCACATGTTCAGGGGCAGTGATAGAAAGAAAAATGTAGCTCCATTTAGCTCTTGTTTTTTTGAAGATTGAAAATCCTAGAGATGATGTTGAAGGTCCTGTTTCCGTCTCCTCTGTCTCTGTCTCTGTCTCTGTCTCTGTCTCTGTCTCTGTCTCTG
>NW_021604576.1:5984898-6016348 GCF_004785775.1 Grammomys surdaster | reverse complement strand
CTCTGTCTCTGTCTCTGTCTCTGTCTCTGTCTCTGTCTCTGTCTCTGTCTCTGTCTCTGTCTCCACTTTAAATGTTTTATGTGATAATTGAAAGACTAGACACAGGTAAGCAGTGAAGAGCTACAGTGCAAATAGAGTTAGCCCAGGATACTTCCAACTTTGCGCAATCATAAAGTCATAATCAGTCAATCAGTCTTATGGAATCTTTAGTTTTTGAGATTTATTTCCTATATGTGTGTTTGTCTGCATATATGTCTGTGCATCACATACATACAACACCTACAGAGTCTAGAAGAATTCATTGGATCTCCTGGAATTTGACTTACAGTTGTGAACCACTTTGTGGGTGCTGGGAATTGAATCTGTTTCCTCTGGGAGAGTAAATAGTGCTTTTAACCAACTGAGCAGTCTATGAGCTCATAGAATCGTCAACATCACTTTTGTTTCTCATAAGAACTTTATTTTATGTAGTATATAGATATTTCACTACTTGCTTTAATGTCGCTTTTGTATTCTTCCTTGGGTCCAAAATCAAACACATTCTTGTGAAAAACAAAACTAGTGCATTATGGCAAAGAGATGACAATATTTAGAAATTGCCTATATGTGTAGGATTTCTTGGCATTAAGCTAGAAGACACGAGAAACTTTAGGTCTGATTTGTTAACAACATTTTTGCCATTAAAATGGTGATTGTAAATGTGAAAGGTGGATTCTGTTAAAAAGTGCAATTACTGTTGCCTTTGTTATGAAGGTTGTGATTAGAAGCATGTGTATGTGTGTGTGTGTGTGTGTGTGTGTGTGTGTGTGTGTGTGTGTGTGTAGGGGTGGTGGCTGGTAAGTTCTAAGTTGTTCTACATGATTAACACATTCTAACTTGGAGTTGTAGAAAATTTTAGAAGTGAAGTAATATAAAGAAAAAGACAGGAAATAAAGGGATCCATGAAATAACTGAAGAATTCATCCACTGTTGGAAACTATGACTACTGGGCATGGAGTTGAGAACGTTTAAGATTAAAAAGAGAAAAAAATCTGCCAGTAGAATTTCAGTACTCTGTGGCAGACAGGATTTCACAGCTCTTCAGAATACCTACAGGGTTATAAACTCTATTGTAGTAACAGTGCTCTGTTTGTTTTTTTTATTGAGGATATATATATATATACATATATATGTATATACATATATATGTATATACATATTTATGTATATATATATGGACAAACAAGCCAAAAACACCCCAAAGATTGTAATTACAAGTCAAGTATGTTGAAATCTGATAAGCTGAGAGTCTTCCATAGAAGTTTTGCATTTGGAATTATTCTAGCTTCATAGTGAGATTTTATGCCAGGGAAACAGAAAAAAAAATGAATTCCCTTATGGCTAAGGAAGTCTTTTCAAACTGTTCCCCAAGCACTCATTGGTATTTCTTCTCTTGAGAACTCTTTGTTTAGTTTCAAAGCTTTTTAAATTGGTTGCTTATTTTCTTGCTCACTCTTTTTTGTGATTTTTTTTTTTGTGTGTATAACCTGGACAGAGATTCTCTGTCATTTATAGCTGGCAAAGACTTTCTTCCATTCTGTAGTGTTTTCAATTGCCTGACTTCTTTGGATGTACAGGAAATTTGGTTTCATAGGACAGCTCTGTTGACTGTTGTCTTTATTTCCTGAGTGACCACAGTCCTATTTAGAGATTCCTTACACATACATTTTGAATGCACCCCAATTTGTTCTCTAGTAGTTTCTGAATTTAGGCCTTATGTTGAAGGCCATGATCCACTTGAAGATGATTTTTGTAGAAAATGAATATAAACATAGACTTTCATTCTTACATCAGATATCTAGTTTCCACAATACTATTTGTTAGAAGGTAGCTTTTATTTCTCTAATATATTTTCGAGTGTTTTTCAAAAGTCAGGTGGCTGTAGTTGCAAGGAATTATATATCAGCCCTTGATTCTATTCAACTGATCTATGTTTCTCTTTTTCTGCCAATATCACGCTGTTTTTATTTATATGGTTCTATAGTATAACTTGAAGATTAGGTCTAATGATACCTTCAACACTATTCTTTTGGTTCACACTTGTTTATCTGTGTGCATTTGTGATTCCATATGAATCACAGTATGTAAAGAATGGCCCTGGACTTTTGATTAGAATTGCATTGAATCTGTAGATTGCTATCTGTAGGATGGCTCCATATTTTTCTAGTCAACAAACTTGGAAGATCTTTCTAACTTCTAAGGTCTACTTCAAACTATTTCTTTAGTGTATTAAAGTAGCCACTGGAGAGCTGATCATATCACAATGGATAGTACCAGATACGTGCTCATATGGATCTCCCTGATTATCACCATAAAAACAAACTAGTAGTACATTAAAGTGATAAGGGGATTTGTAGGTTTGGGGCTAGGAGAATTGATAGAGGAATCAAGGAGATAAGAGAGAGTGGTAGTGAGAATAATCTGAATGCATTACATACCTGTATAAAAATACCTAAGAATACAATTGTAAAAAGAAAGCAAAAAACTTCAAAATTAAAATAAAAACAATTCCCTTAAAAATTTTATAGGAAAGAATAAACTCCTGACAAAGCATTATAACATAAAGAATCTTCAGTATTGTCATTGAGTTAGTTTTGTGTTTGCCATTTACTGACAGGCATGGAGCCTGACCTTAAGAATAGTTTGTATACACACTGAGACTCCTTTGGAGAAAAGTAATTTTTTATTGGATATTTTATTTATTTATATTTCAGATGTTATCCCTTTCCCCATTCCACCCAAGAAGCCCTCTATCCCATCCCCTCTCCTCCTGCTTCTATGAGAGTATGCCCCACTCACCCATCCACTCCCACCTCCCCACCCTTGAATTCACCTACACTGGAGCATCCAGCCTTCATGAGATCAAGGACCACCTTTCCCACCAATGTCCAACAAGGCCATCCTCCACTACATTTACAGCTGGAGCCATGGGTCCCTCCCTATGTGCTTCCAGGTGGTGGTTTAGACACTGGGAACTCTGGTTGGTTGGTATTGTTGCTCTCCTCATGGGGCCTCAAACCCCTTCAGGTCCTTTAGTTTTCTCTCAACCCCTCCATTGGGAACCCCATGATTAGTTCAATGGTTAGCTGCAAGCATCCACCTCTGGATATGTCAGGCTCTGACAGAGCCTCTAAGGAGACAGCTATATCAGGTTCCTTTAATTTTTTTTTTTTGTTTTAGCTCTCACTGTGTATCCTTTCTCACTAACTCTTTTCATCCCTTCCCATTTTATCTTCTCATTCCAGCAGCACCCTCTTTCCACCCATAGCTATCTATTCTCTTTCCCCTTCCAAGGATGGTTCAACCAACCCTCCAGCAACTTACTCTCTACCTAATCTCTGTGGTTATACATCCACATGTAAATGAATAAATACCATATTTATCTTTTGAGGTCTGGAGTATTTTACTTGGGGTAATTTTTTTCTAGCTACATCCATTTAACTGTGAATTTCATAGTTTCATTTTAAACTGCTTAGTAATAATACACTGTGAAAATATGTCATGTTTTCATTATATATTCATCCACTCATGAATATGTATTTCATTTCCAATTTCTGATTATTATAAATAAACCATTAATGAACAAGGCTAAGTAAGTGTCTCTGTAGTAGAATTTAGAATCCTATTGGTGTATGGCCAATAATGGTATAACTGAAATTTGAGGTAGATTGATTCTCTTCTTCCTGAGGGACTATACACAAAGTAATTTCCGTAGTAGCTCCACAGGTTTGCACTCCACCAGCAATCAATGACTGCGCCCCTTACTCCTCATCCTGGCAGCATGAGCTGTCATTTGCTTTGTTGATCGTGTCATTCTGACTGGTATAAAATGAACGTTCAAAGTAGTTTTTATTTGCATTTTCCTGATAACAAAGGTGTTGAATACTTCTTTGGTGTTTCTTACCCATTTGTATTTCTTCTTATGAGAACAGTCTTCTCAGATCTGCACCCACTTTTTAATTGGATTGTTTTCTTGATGTCCATATATGTTGTCCTTTATACATTTTGATATTAATCTGTGTGCTGGATAGTTTTATGTCAACCTGATACACTCTAAGGTTATCTGAAACAAAAGATCCTCAATTAAGAAAATACTTTCATGTGGTCCACTGTACATAAGCCTGTAGGGCACTTTCTTAATTATTGACTGATGGGGCAGGGCTCAGTCCTTTGTGTATAATGCCATCACTGGACTGGTGGTCCTGGTTTCTATAAGAAAGCAGACTGATCTAACCATGTTAAACAAGACACTAAGCAGATCCCCTTCATGGCCTCTGCACAAGATCTTGCCTCCATGTTCCTCCTGTCCTGCGTGAGTTCCTGTCTTGGCTTCCTTTGATGATGAGTCATAATGTGGAAGCACAAGCAGAATAAACACTTTCCTCTTAGGTTCATGTTGGCTGTGGGCTTGCAGGCAAGGATCTTTACTCTTATCCCTTCCGTCACTTTTATCATGAAGGGGTAGATTTTGTCAAATGTCTTTTCTGCAACTGAGAAAATCATTCTTTTTTCTTTAGTTTGTTTGTGTGACGGATCACGCTTATCAAATAATAAATGTTGAATGATCCCCACATCTCTAGGATGAAGCCTGATTGATCATGGGGTATGAACTTTCTAAAATGTTCATGGATTTGCAAATTTGGTTTGTAACTCTGTTAGATTTTTATATGGTTTAGATATCAGGGTAGCTAGAGTCATACAAAGAAATGGGCATTGTTCTTAATGATTCGGTTTTGCCAAATAATTTAAGGAGTATTGGCATTAATTATGTTTTGAAAATTTTGTAGAAATCTATGCTAAAACCTTCTAATCCTGGACTTTTTTCTTTTGGTTGGGAGTATTGTAATTACTTCCACTATTTCTTTTGGGGTTATAGATATAAATTACTTATCTATTCTTGAATTTTTTTTCCTGTGGTATATACTGAGAAAAGTACACATTTATTCATACATGTATTTAGATTTTTCCAATTTGGGGATGTTTATATTTTTAAAAATATGTTCTTGTTTCTCTGTCTTGTCTTAATACCTATTATGTTTTTTGATTTGTCTCATTTTTGTCTTATATATCTCAGCTAACATATCTTTGCCTTTCTGTGCTGCTTTTTTATTAATTAATATATTCATTTCACATCCCAATATCAGTACCCCATCTCCTTCCAGTACCCCCTCACACAGATCCTTCCCACCTTCCTCTTTCTCCACTGAGGGGCACATCAAGTCATTGCATGACTAGGCACATCCTCTCTTACTGAAGTCAGAAAAGGGTGCCCAGCTAGGGGAACTGGATGTGTGCTTCTTCTATGTCTCTATTTTTTTGTTGTTGTCGAGTACCTCTATCTCTGTATGTGTCTCTCTTTGAAGAAATAGTACACCTCCTGAAATTTCCTTAGTTTATAAGTATTAGAGAAGTGTTGTGCTAATGTTATAAGATAATGTATATATAACGCACAGCAGAGGAACCAGCACACTTAATAATGCAGCAAATGCTAGATGTTAATGGGATAGTTTACTGCTGTTATTCCACAAGAAGTTAAGTTTACTTAACTTCTAAATTGATTCCAATTATATAAATGACCTAATCTATTTTCAGGAATTAATTTGTTCCTGTTTTGTTTATTTTATTCCCTATTTTCTTTTCTAAGGTGAATATTGCATTTTAATCTCTGTTTCTTACACTTTCAAAAACAACATAAAATCTTGGAGAAATGAACCAGAAAGAGTTCAGGTTATCACTATTTTCTACATTTATTGGAAGACTACAGTGTATAATAAGCCATAGAAAATGAATATGATTGTGGTGACTACTTTTAAGGTGTTTGTAGTTTATAATTGGGAAATGACAATTAAAAAGTTGTTCTATGTGCCAAAACCACTGATAAATATGTCTGTTGTATGGAAAGGGAAGAATAGTTATTGGTTTGAAAATTTTCTGTGAATTATATATGTTAAATGTTTAGAGGTTATAACATAATCAAATTAAATGGTAAAAATAAATACATTAACTTTAAACTTAGTGTACAATGGAGTACAAATATACCTCCATTAGTAACTGAAAAAAAAGAAGAACTCAGAAAGAATGCTATTCAAATGTTAACTTATTATCAAACAATGCATTTCTACTATTGAGAGTAAATTAAAACTCTATGTAAACTTTTTATGTATTGTGAAATACTATTATTGTTTCCTTGTTCAGAAAATCTGGCTTAAAGGTAGAAGAAAGAAAACTCCATCGTAAGTCACACAACATATCTCTGTATCTCAGAGAAGCACGTGGTGGCCCTAGGATTGATGAAGAAATATCAGAAGAGAAGTTTCTGGAGTTCTTAGGTATCTTAAAGAAGCTGTGAGTATTCTTAACGGAACAATTTATTTCACCGAAGACTATCGTGACTCATTGTTTTCAGTTGGTTGCTTGAAAATGCATGTGCATTATTCATGACTTAGCATGAGTGATTGGATCAGAAGAGGAAGGCTTGGAGCCTGTTCTATGGCAACAACCTTCATGAACTCAGTATTCATGGCAAGCTGTGAATAGCTACCAGTTTTTAGTTTCATGTTTCAAGAAAAGCATGTAGTCCGTACTCATGTTGAGTAAAAAATTATGCTTATGATTTCATTAGTTTTTGAATAGTTGATTACTTTTCACAGAACTTCAACTGTCTTTTCCATCACACACCCTTTAAACACACTTAACTTTTATTACCTGTCATTTCCTGAAACATTTTGTCTCGTAACTGGGACACCACTGCTTAGTGGTGGAAAGAAGAGAAAGGGAGAGGGGAAGAACACATAGACAGGGAAGAAAATGAGATTATAATAAAATTACATCATCTAACACTCCTCATTCCTCTAAATTTTCTCATGTAACTCTCCTCACTCTCTTTCAAATTAATGGCCACCTTTTAATTAATTATTGTTACATACCTATATGTTTATATACAAACATCTAATTCTCATGGCAGTTCTTTGAGACAGATATGGTGAGTTGTTAGAACAATACGTGTACTGAAATCAGTCTTTGCACTTTTATAAAATTTGCCTTTTCTCCTTGCCTGCTTGATACTAGTGCTTTAGTATTATTGTTTATTAAATTATTATATACTTGGTGGCTTAAATAATGTGCATTTTTATATCTGTGTATGTGTCCATGTGTTTCTTTTTCATTTTACTATCTTTAGGCATAGTGCATTTGCTCTGCTTAATATGTCAAAGTTCCAACCAAGATACATAGTGAGCTGTGCATTTCTGAAACAAGAAATGCTGTTTTATCCTATCAACAATGTCCTTTGCCTTACAGAAACTTTTCAATTTTATGAGGTCCCATTCATCAACTCTTGGTCTTAGAGCATAAGCCATTGGTGTTCTGTTCATGAAATATTCCCCTGTGCCCATGTGTTCGAGACTCTTTCCTACTTTTTCTTCTATTAATTTCAGTGTATCTGGTTTTATATGGAGGTCCTTGATCCATTTGGACTTGAGCTTTTTACAAGTAGATAAGAATGAATAGATGTGTATTCTTCTACATGCTGACCTCCAGTTAGATCAATACCATTTGTTGAAAATGCTGTCTTTCCCCCGACCCGTCACTGGATGGTTTTAGCTCCTTTGTCAAAGATCAAGTGACCATAGTTGTATGGCTTCATTTCTGGGTCTTCATTTCTATTCTCCTGATCTATCTGCCTTTCTCTGTATCAATACCATGCAGTTTTTATCTCTATTGCACTGTAGTACAGCTTTAGGTCAGGCATGGTGATTCCCCAAGAAGTACTTTTATTGTTGAGAATACTTTTCCCTGTCCTGGATTTTTTGTTATTCCAAATGAATTTGCAAATTGCTCTTTGTAACTCCATGAAAAAAATGACTTGGAATTTTAATAAGGATTGAATTAAATCTATTGATTGCTTTCAACAAGATGGCCATTTTTACTATATTAATTCTGTCAAAATTCAAGAGCATGGGAGATCTTTCCATCTTCTGAGATCATCTTTGATTTTTTTTCTTCAGAGATTTGGAGTTCTTGTTGTACAGATTTCACTTGCTTGGTTAGAGCCAAACCAAAATATTTAATATTATTTGTGAGTGTTGTGAAGGGAAATGACACCCTTTGACAAATCTTAAAGGAACAGTATGTTCTGATGAGTACTTTTCCTGAATCTATGCATAATTGGCAAAGGGGAATACTTCAAAAGAAAACACTTTTGAGGAGAAGTAAGCACTGAACAACAAATACAAGTAGAAGCTGCTGACAATTCTGAACTTTTAAACAGTTTTGAACATTATGGATATGTAATTTAACTCATTTATGAATGAACTCAACATAAACTTTTGTGTTCTTTTTAATAATTTTTCCAGCATTGGAATTTCAGGAATATCCAGCATTTTACTATCCATGGAGCTTATATTCTTAAATATAAGTGATACAGTGCACTGTGCAACACACTACTCAGTGGTCAGGGCTTTGGAGAAGGGTAATCAAGCCTCAGCATTCAGAGCTTGGTGGAAACAATCAGTGAAATTCTCTCCGATGGGTGACAGGATGCGATATTGTATGAAATAAGAAGGTAGCAGCCAAATGTCTCAGAGAAATGTGTTCTGTGCTAAGAAGCATGGTGTGAGTCTACAGCATGGTTTGTAGTACAATGCCAGTTAGAAGAACACATTCCTGAAAAGTACACAAGAGAGGAGTACTGGGGAGACAGGGGAGGTCTCAGAAGGACTCAGGAACCAGCTCAGAGACCGTGATGGAAGTTAATGCTGGTGGATTGTGAATGATCCATGTCTTTGTTGTCAAACTGTGATTGTCATAAAGAGATTCAGTATAGGCTGTCCGTCTGTTGTGCTGGCTATAACACCACCAGCTTCTAAAATATGATTATGAAATCCTTATAGAAAACAATTTCTTATTTATAATCCGACACTCTTTAAAAAGGTGACTTATATGAGTTTGGGGATGGTCAAAGAATGCAAGATGCAGAGAACTAAAAAACAATCTGTGAGCAGCTTGAGATCCTTAGAGAAAACTTGGCCCAGTTGTTATCTCTTCTACTTTCTCCAATTAAAGATGCTTCCTTCGAGGGAATGTGGTATCTGAAGATCATTAGGTTTCAGCAGAGCAGTGATGCAGAGCCACTTCTCAGGAAGGACTCAGAGGACCCACTCCCTGAAAGAAATCAGCCTATTAGCTTTTTAGAATTGGGCTGTGTAAAATCCAAATGCAGCCTGGCTCTCCTACTGTGTCCTCGAGTGAAGTGGTTCATAAGATGAGGTACCACAGTCTGAGACTTCATTTCCAGGCTATGTGCCAATCAGAGTAACACGACACGAAGCTATCAATTTTGAAGAAATGCCGTGCTTGGAGGAAAGCTGCTTGGAAACTGGTTGGGAATGTTCTCATCTAGAAACAAGAACCTTCATTTGAAGCTGGGCTAATAAAGAATTGTGTAGTATAGTTGCTTTGGCAGAATAGATATTTCTGACAGGAACCGTGATCATAGATAGTACAGAAACGTGATTAGAAAAAGGCAAGCCGGGCGGTGGTGGCGCACGCCTTTAATCCCAGCACTTGGGAGGCAGAGGCAGGCGGATTTCTGAGTTCGAGGCCAGCCTGGTCTACAGAGTGAGTTCCAGGTCAGCCAGGGCTGCACAGAGATACTCTGTCTCGAAAAACCAAACCAATCAACCAACCAACCAACCAACCAAACAAACAAACAAACAAAAAAGACAATTACTTGAGATGAAGTACCAAAGAACAAAAATGTAAACGTTGTTGTCATCATATAGATATTATGAAAGAGCATGGTACTAGGTCTTGATCTGTTTGTAGCAGTAAGAGTCACAGTTTCACTTGGGAGGCATGTACTGTACTCATCAGAAAAAACCAGGTAATGAACCAGACTACTGTGAGCATTAGCTCTACAGTCTTTGGAAAAATTCTACCTTTTAATATTCCATTCACTTGGGCTGATGAGGTGGCTCAGTGGTTAAGAGCTGCCCTTCAGTTGGTGGTTTAGTGCCTGGGAACCCTGCGGGGGGGTGGGGTCTGGTTGCTTGATATTATTGTTCTTCCTATGGGGTTGCAAATCATTTCAGTTCCTTCAGTAGTATCTCTAACTCTTCCCTTGGGTTCCCAGTGCTCAGTCCAATGGTTGACTGCGAGCATCTGCCTCTGTATTAGTCAGCCTCTGACAGAGCCTCCCAGGAGACAGCTATATCAGGCTCCTGTCAGCATGCACTTCTTGGCATCCACGACAGTGTCTGGGTTTGGTGACTGTACATGGAGCGACCCATGGCTCCAGCCGCATATATAACAGAGGATGGCACCCTCATAGAAGCAGGGGAGGGGAGATGGGATAGGGGTTTTGCGAGGGGGGGGAGGGCTGACCAGGAAAGGGATAGCATTTGAGATGTAAATAAGGAAAAAAAAGAGAGAAAAAAAAAAAGAGCTGCTCTTCTAGAGGTTCTTAGTTCAATTCCCAGCAATCACATGGTGGCTCACAACCATCTATGGGGGATCTGATGCCGCCTTCAGGCAGTTGAATGTATATGCAGCAGAGCGCTCATACATTAATAAATAAAATTTAAAATATATATTAAAAATATTCAGTTCAATAATCTATAATAGGGATAAACTAATATTATCCTTATTGTTCTTAAACCCGAATGAATCAAAATTGTTTTGTATATACTTCATGTGAATGAATTAAAAAGGTTCTTTACCATCTCAAGATTATTCTTTCCTTATGAAAGAATATATAAATTTCCCTTATGATATATGAACAAACAATAACTGTAACTTATTTATTATATATCTGTATTAGTTTACAAAGTTGACCATAACATTTTATACTATCATTTAATGTTTCATGTTACAGTTTTTCACATATTAATGTGCTTTTTAAAATGTATCTTTATACTAATCTGTAGTTTAGAAATAAGCAAGGTCTTCTACTATAATATTTCTACTAACATTATTACTATACTAATGTATTAGTTCACAATATATTTTAAAATAAGCCTTAACTCTATTGGTTTAGGTGACTTTTTTTATATTTCAAGGTAGAATTTTTTTCATAGAAATGTTTTTAAACTATAACGATAATAGGAACACATGAGGCAACTATGACATCAGATTCTTATGGCCTAACTGGAAGATTTTAATATGTGTTTTACTACAGATTTAATAACATAAAGAGTCTTGTGTACAGATGTATTGTAAGAGTTATCTATAAACTATAAGCACAGATAATTTCTTAAAAATGCAATGTCTAACAAAATTTTACATTGCCTTCTCAATGTACTTACTAAGTTCTCACAAATACTTCATGATCTTGTAAACCAATTCTAACTTTTCAAATAGTATTAGTTTACACATATACAACTGGGTTTACAAATATGGGCATTCAGTTTTACTATAAGGAGTCATCATGATATGCAAAATAGGTTTTAGAAAGACTTAGAAAATAAAAATCAGATCATCTCAAACCTAGAAAATCATGTGTCATGTAGATACTTCTCATAGAGTATGGGTCTACATTGCCATTTTGTAGGTCAAACTCTAGATATATCTATAGAAATGTTTCAAACAGTTTGTCTTTTAATAACTTACAAAATAACCCTGTTTGTCATCTGCCTCTTCTATCCACTAAATATCTGTTCTGTGGGTCCCTAAGTACTCAAGGGTTATTTGTTCTATTAATTTGTTCTACAAGTCTTAGCTTCCATAAAAGATGAGACAGTAGTTCCAATGTGTAGTTTCCTCATATGTTTCCAATATCTATTTATGATCTATAACTTGGCTATTTTGGACTGTGCTTCATTGAACATGGATGTGCCAGTGTCTCTGTGGTATGTTATTATTATATTGAAAGGTATGGTAGGGAGTTCTAGTTTATGGTCATTTGAGGAAATGCTATACTGACTTTCCTGGTCTGTATAGGTTCGCATTCTGCCAGCAGTTTATAAGGTTTCCATTTGCCCATATTCTCACTATTTCTCATTAAAGAGATCTATTCTGAGAGTGGGGAACCTTAGTACACATTTCACTGGGTCAGAATGTTGAACAATTTGTTTATTAGCCATTTGTGTTTCATTCCAGGGTTGCAAGGATAGTTCAACATACAAAAATTCATAAACACGATCAATTACATTAATAAGAAAGGCTGAAACTGCATGTTCAAATCCATAGATACAGAAAAAGCTGCTGCTGAGGTCTAATATCTTTCCATGATTAATGTTGTGTAGAAACTAGGAGTAGAAGCAACACACTTCTACAGAGTAAAGACTAACCATAATAAACCTATAGACAGTATTATAACAATAGGGGAAGAACTGAAGACAGCTTCAATAAATCTGGGATACAAATGGGATTTCTACTCTTTCTGTCAGTAATTTGTACAGTATTATCTAGATCATAAGACAAAAGGTAGGTAGAAAGGGATACAAAGAGGAAATGACAAATTCAAATTATCCCTATTTACAGATAATATGATACTATCTATGAGAAAATTTATATACTCTATTCAAAAACTTTTAGAACCATTAAGAACCTTTAGCAAAGGGGCATGTTGCAAATTCAGTATGGCCAAATCATTAGATTTATTATGTATCAATAGCAAACAAACTAGAAAACAAATCAGGAAAGCAATGCTATCAATAATAGTTTCAAAACTACCTGGAATTATGCCTAACTAAAGAAATGAAGAACTTCTACAGTGTAAGTTGCTTGGGCAGAAAACATCTTAATTTTTTTATATGGCCAAGTGATTTTGTTATTTTATTTATTTACATCCCCATTCCCCGTTTCTGCTCCATAGAAAATTCCTATCACATCCCCCCCTCCTTTTGCTTTTTTTTTTATAAGGTCAGTTCTAGGTTGAGGAACTAGCAATACAATAGATGCAAATAGTCAAAGAACTAAACATCTTATAAATATAGTTCTTACTCTATTAATATGAAATTCCAAAATGAAAAAAAAAATAAAGTGATGAACCCTCAAGTTAGGTGTCACCACATCCTATTCCAAGTTATATTGTTCCATAGCCTTAAAATAGCTTGGCACTGGCACAAAACAGGTGCATCCATCTATAGAGTGGAATCAAAGACACAGATATAAACTCACGCAACCACAGCCACCTCATTGCTTACAAAGATTCTACAACCACACATTGGAGAAAAGGTGACATCTTTACTACATGGGTCTAGAAAATTGGAAAATAAAGAGCTAGATCCCTGTGGTAGTTTCAATGGAAATGCCCCCCACACCCCCAGTAGGCTCATGTGTTTGAATTCTTGGCCCCCAGTTGCTGGAACTGTTTGGGCAGTATTGAAGATGGGGTCTTGTTGAAGTAGATGTCCCATAAAAGGTAGGTTTTGAGGTTTCAAAAGACTTCTGTTGTATTACCAGTGTCTCACTCTTTGGTCCCTGGTTGTGTCTCAAGACATGACCTCTCAAATTATTACTTTAACTCCGTGCCTTCTGCCATGCTCCCAACATGGATTCTAACCATCTGAAACTCTAAAACCCATATAAACTCCTTTTATAAATTGTCTTAGTCTTGGTGATTTATCATAAGGATAGAAAAAGAATTAAGGCAATCTGTGTTCTTTAATATCTGCAAAAATCAGTTCTATACACATCAAGAATCTTAGCATAAGACATAAAAGTCTGCAGTCATGAAATAAAACAAAGATAAAACACTTTGAGATATTGTCATAGGCAAGGACTTTCTGAAACAAAAGCCAGTATTTTAGGGAATAAAATGCAGATCTGACAAACAAGTTTAAATGAAATGGAAAAGTTGCTCCCAGAAACAAACAAACAAACAAACAAACAAACTAAACTAAACCAACTAAACAACCGACCAAACCAAAACAAAACAAACCAAAACAAAAACAACAAAAACAAAACAAAAGAAAGAAAATACAGGTTGCAGAATGAAGAACATTCTTAGCAAACATTTTAACAGAGAATTAAAATCCAGGATACCCAAAGAACTAAATAATATCTGAAAACACCTGATTGATACATGGGCTAATTAAACATAATTTTCAAAGATAACATATGAATTGCCAAAGAACTCACATCTTACAAAGACATCTCCAAATTCTTCTAAAACACTGTGTTGCTCTGCTCTTCTTCAGCATGAAAGTTATGTTTTTGCTGAGTGATGATTTCTAACAGGAGGTAATTTTCTTATTGTGATTTCACGGCTTTGTTTCAAGTGCAAAGTCAGATGTTTGATTTGGATTTTTAAAAATAGTAACAGATTTTGTTAGATGCCTTTTGTCATTTTATGTTTGTTTTGTTTTCTAAAAAGCTTTTGTCCTCTTTGGATTTTAAATTCCTGAGGCCTAGAATTGATATCTTCATTCAGTTTTGCAATGTTGTTTACCATTTCATCACATTTCTCTTACAATAAACACCTCCCCTTTGAGATATGGCTTGCTTCCCACCAGAGGCTGTATCTGACTCTTCTTCAGTATTTGCCACACCACTGGGTCTCATTACCCTTCAGATTATGTACTCTGACTCGCTGATGTCTTGCTCACCAATTCCCTTTTTAGCTGGGTCTTATCAGAAATGTCAGTTGCATTTACTGGGTTCTTCAAATATGCTTTACACCTTAAAAATACACTTAACAGTTCCTCATTAAGAAATTATTTTCCTCAAATGTTTATAAATATAGTTTATTTCTAGAACTTTCAATCATAATTACTGACCTGTTGTCGGGAAAATTTAAAAAGGCCGCCACAGCGGTGCAAGCTTGCGCCGCAGTGGCGGGTCCCACATTAGGGAGGGAGATCTTATGGTTCCAGCAGCCTGAGGGCCTTGGTGACGGCAGGCCCCAGTAACACGAGGAAGTCCTTGGTTCCAAAAAGATTTATTGTCATGACGGAGAATAGATGGATCTAGGCGTACTCCCCCAAAACTCAGGGCAGTCCCGAGTTATATAGGGAGGGAGAAAGGGGGAGGATTGGGGGAGGATCTGGGGGAGGAATGTTTAATTTGCTCTGCCCTCTGGCCTTCATTAGTATGTAAATCTCTAGGGCCTGAGGCCTATAGCCTGGCCTATGTGACTCTATGGAAATGTGACTGTTTTCAGGATCCTAGATGATGGGAGGGACCGAACTCCTGCCGGTTCTCACGCAGAATTCCACGGAGAATCTCGGGGTCCTAAGTACCTGCTCAACCATGACCCAGGATACCCTTATGCAGTCCCACAACCTGTGATATAATTTTATTATATTTTAAATGTGTTATATATTTTGATCAACTATTCTGTTTATTAAATTTTACATCAATCTCATATGGATTTAAGAATAATTTTAGTTTATGATCTGTTTTGTTACTTGGTGAAAAAACTTACTGCATTGTAAGTATACTCAATAGATAAATAATAACTTTCTTATTCAGGAGCATGATATTTACTAATATTTACTTTAAACTTCCTTAGTAAAGTTTCATACAGGTTTTATGTTTTTAAAACAGAATTCTCTTATATAATTTGGGAATATCATGATGTACTAGTTACATTTTCCTGTTGCTGTGATAAAATACCTTACAAAAGCAACTTAAGTGAAAAAAAGCTTTACTTCTGATTGTAGTTTAGAGGTAGATTCCGTGGTGTCAAGAAAGATATAGCATCTGAATCTTTAACAGGTTGTTAAATTACATTCCCAGTCAGGAAGCAGACATCATTGAGAGATACATATACTCATTTTGCTTCTTCAATTTAATTCAGGCTTAGATAGCAGCCTAGTATGTTATGCTGCCCATATAGGAACAAGGATCTTCACACCTCAGTTACCCTGATCAATACAACTCTGCACAGATATGTTCAGAGACTTTTCTTCAAGGTGATTCTAGACTCTGATAAGTTAGCAACCAATATAAGCCTTCAACCTAGAATAAGATTATTTTTATTATATTCTTTATGAATCTTTAGTATATGTGAAAGTTATTTAAAAAGCTTCATGATTTGTAAATGGCTGCCTTAATGAACACACATTATTATAATATATTTACATATATTTTCTTTTAATCACTTTAAATGATTAGTGAAGTCTGGAAATAATGGTAATTTTATCATATGTATACGTCTTTCATATTTAGGAACATGATATATATATATATATATATATATATATATATATATATATATATATATGTAATCTCTCTCTCTCTCTCTCTCTCTCTCTCTCTCTCTCTCTCTCTCTCTATCTATCTACTATCTATCTATCTATCTATCTATCTATCTATCTATCATCTATCTATCTTATCTATCTATATTCATTTTGTGGTTATATGGTAATTGGAGCATTAAAGCAATGAAACATTTTTATTGACAAAATAGTTTTCATGTATTTTGATATTTTGTTTATAGCAATTTCCCATACCTTAAAGTGTTGACTCTTTTTAGAACTGTGATGGAAAATTATATATCTCTCCTGAGTTTTATAATTTAAATGTATGTTAAATTTATCTAGTTCCTAGTGCTTTATAAGACTTCAAGAACATGCAGAAGAAGTACCTAAGTGCATAGAAATATACACAGAGTTGAATTCACACACACACACACACACACACACACACACACACTCACCTCTCCTGACCATTTTCTATCCTGAGTTATGCTCCAACAGGATGGCTTATGGCAGTTACATCTGCTATTCTTCCTTTCTCCTAGCTGTGAGTTGAACCCATCCAATGCAAACAGTAGAGAATAACAGGGGTCGGAAGCCCTAAGGCCAGAGATTTTTTTCCCCCTAGCTGCTTTTTGCTGTTCTGCCATGGTTAGGTGTATGGTTTTATAAAATGCCTATATTAGCTGCTTTTGTGTTGGTGTGACCAAAACAACTAACAGAAACAACTTGAGAACAATGCCAGCTTGGAGTCAAGAATTTGTATCACAAGTGCATGTGAGACATTTCAGATTCAAACCGTAGTCTCTTGCCTTCTATCACTAGTGTTCTCTCTGAATATCAGTAACCTCAACTTTCCTTGTCACTTCAGGCCAAAGATGGTCACAAGTTTGTTTGTTTGCTTGTTTGTTTGTTTTGTTGTTCTTGTGGTTTTTGTGTTTTTTTCTGTCCCTGGTTTCAGCTCCTGATCTATTAATAACTTACTCTTTTCCCTCAATCTTTTGTAGTTATTCCCATATATAGTCTTTTCAATTATCCTTTCTCAAGATGTTATCTTTTGGATGATAGAATATATATGTGCTTCTATGTTATATTTACATAATCATTCTCAGTAGCCCAGAGTACTACACTAATCCACACTGTCTGGTTCCTAATAGAAAACAACCAAACCCAAATCACAACCTTCTTATATCATCCCATGCTCTCTGATCAGAAATCTCTTTCCTATACCTATGACAGTGTTCTCATTTGCTTTGAAAATTTCTCTTCCTTTCAGGTATCTGCTCTCGTCATGCAAACTTTTATGATACTTCCGCATGAAAACTTTTACTTAGACATTGTTCTCAACAATTTCCAAATAACTTATTTCCATGGACACTTGTTACTAAAGGGAAATGTTTCTCAAAGAGGAAAAGGCCTTGCCTCTTCATCATAGTTTAGTGTTTGCTTTGCATAAAATTCATAGTGTGCATTAAGCTATGGAAGACATATTCACATAGAATGCAGCTGTTATTAGTAGCAGGGAATGCATACAGTCCTTGTCAAAATTAGAATATTGTAGTCTATAGTTATCACAACTTGTGTTAGAGGAAAACAGTCACTAGTATTTTCATTGTTTTGATATGCTTTTCTTATTAAGTTGGCACTTTAACACAAAGGCAGAATTACATTGAATTTAATCTACATAGGATGCATGGATTGTAAGAAGGGTATTAACTCTTCCAGGAGAGTCAGTGCAAAAGGATGAGGACTGAGGAAACTGTACTTATTTGAAAAATCAATGCTTAATTTCTGATGATGACTTAGTACTGTGGGATTTTGACTTTTAACTCAATTCTATCAAGAATAGAATAGGATAAAAATTAAATGTTTTTTAAATGTAATTAAATCACTGAGGGAAATCTTTTAACCAAGGGAGATGTGGTCTAAAGAACTATAGCATAGTGGTCTAAGGAACTATAGATGTGGTCTAAGAATACCATAGAATAGGATGATGGCTTCATGCGTAAAATACTTCACACAAATGAAGACTGAATTCTGATGCCAGGGCCAAGATAAAGCTGAGTATGGTACAACATGCCTATAATCCCAGCACTATGACAGTATCATGGAATGCAGAGGCAAGAGACTCCTAGAAGCTGCTGGGTGTACAGCTAGATGGCTATATAGAGAGACAATGTAAAAGCCTAGCTCAGACATGGTGGAAATTGAGGACCTATACCTGAGGTTGTCCTTATGGCATGCAATTCACATACCTAATAGGTATACACACATAGACATACTCTCATGTAAAGATTTTTTAAATGATACAAAAATTTATCCTGTAATGACAATAGTGATTAATAGTCAACAATAAAAATCAAGTGTTTACTTTATGGAAAGGGAAAGAGTAATGACAAGTACACATATGGAAAAACCATTGGCCTGAGGAGAATGAGGGGAATGACCAAGTCATAGTAGAACATCAGAACAGCCCATGAGATGGGAAAAAATTGAGAAAATGTAAACCAGACAAGAATTTTATTCTATACACACATGCACACTGATATGGGTAAATGAATATATAATAATGTTTTAAAAAACAATATTGTGGAGAATATTTAAATCTTTACACACTTGTAGGGCACTCTGATCCACAGAGCAACAACTCTACCCGTTTTTACTTCATACATGAGGTTATTGCAATATTGTGATTGTGATAGATGGCCCCCTCCTCAGCAGTCATCAACAAGTGAATAGTGTAAATCACAGTCGAGCCTACAGTCTAGCCTCACAGCAGCCTGAGGCACTGCTGCAGAGAGGATTCTTAAACAGTGCTCACCCACACAGGGAAAATGGAGATACAGAGATGAACTGAAAAGTAAGTTGTGGATGTTAATATATAACATCGTTTTATTTATGTCAAAGTTAGAAGGAAATAATAGCAATTTTTTTTGTTTTTGTTTGTTGTGTTTTGTTTTGTTTTTTTGAGACAGGATTTCTCTATGTAACCCTCGCTGCCTGGCTGTTCTGGAACTCACTCTCTGTAGACCAGGCTGGCCTCGAACTCAGAAATCTGCCTGCCTCTGCCTCCCAAGTGCTGGGATTAAAGGCGTGTGCCACCACTGCCCGGCTGCAAATGTATTGTACATGGATTAAAATGTGGCTTATGAAAAACGAATAAAAGAGAAGACAGAAAACTTTGTTAACATTTTCTACTTCTTAAAGCACAATTAATAAATTGGTATTTAACACTTTATTGCTTTATTATTTAAGATGGGTACATGTATTTTATTTTTGTGAATTATTTCTGTACCATATAGGGATTCAAAAATATAGGACACCTTAAATATAAAACTATTCTCATTTGAAAATGTAAAGCCCTCAAATCCATTGAATAGGTTTAATTCAATTTGTTGAGTCTAGGGAAAAAATGAAAAAATTCATTTTTGCTAATAGTAGTCTACATGGCTTCTTTACTTTTGTATTTTTTTCTTTAAAATGTGTAACTAAAACTTAACAACCACATAGTGCAATAGAAGTGATAGTCTGAAGTGGGTAGGTATCACACTAAGCTGAATTCATTATTTCTATCTCCACATATGTCATTTCTGTGAGGCAAGAACATTGAAAATCCACTTATTTCTAAGTTATATGTAATACATTTTAAATGATAGTCATGATCACCAAGAGTCTTTTTCACTCTGAATTTTTATGTTCTTTGACCAAAATCTCTCTTTGCCATCTGCTGCCATCTTCTGCCATTCCTCCCCAACTTCTGGTTACTGTTTTTCTATGTGTGACTCCTATGAGTTCAACCTCAACAATATCACAAAGAAGTGAGATGTGATATTTATCTTCCAGTGCTGTCTGACTTCAGTTTGAATAATGTTCCTTAGATTAAGCTATATTTCCACAAATCATAATTTTCTTCTGTTTTGATATAGGCCACATATAAAAAAAATCAGCTATACATTGACAGGCACTGTGGTGTTTTCATATCCTAACTGTAGCCATGCCATGAGTATAGAGTCCTTCTGTCTTTTTGACATACTGATATGGTAGCTCAGTTTATTTTAAAAATTATTTTACTTTTGTATATGTTTGTTTGTGTGAAATGTATGCTATACATGTATGGGTACCTGTGAAAATCAGCTGAGGGTAACAGATATTCTGAGACACAGTTGTGAGCCTGCTGATACAGACATTTCAGAAAGTATTGGCATTCTCTAAAAGAGCAATAGGCCATTGTCAATATATACATTTCCATTTCTGATTATAGGCATTGCAACAGATATTCTTTTCATTTCATCTTAATTTGCGACTCCTTGTTGATTAGTGATGCATAGTGTTTTAAATATATTCATAGACTACTTCTGTGTCTGTTTTAGTCTCAGTCCACCTTCTGTTATCATAACAAAGTACTACAGTCAGATTGGCAGTCACCAAGAAAACCAATAACAAATGCAAAGATGTAGACACAAAGACTTTCTCATACACTACTGGCAGAGATGTATAGATGTCCAGCCACTATGAAAACCAAAATGGAGTTTTGTCAACCCCTCACCCAGAAAATAGAACTAAAATCGGATCTATCTTTGCATACCATCCTATGGTCTTCTTCATGTGTAACACATTGGGATTTGTAACAATTGAAAACTTATCACTGGAAGAATGAAGGACGTCATACAATAAAACCAAGTTGCTTTCTTGTTTACTAAATAATATAGGGAGTGACTGTCTTGCCTCTGAGGCAATCTGCCTGTTGGGATGTGCACTGCCTACACCTGCCTTTTCCCTCCCATCCTTGAGGAACAAAGAAATCCAGCTTAGCTTGTGCAATGTCCCTGCCACCCAGCAACTGGGTAGAGGGTGGAAGGTGTCTATGCTCTTTTCATTTTTGATTTTTCATCTCTTTCCTCGTGAGTGTCTTGATCACTACTCAATATTTATGCCTTAATGTAGTTTTATTTTCTGCTTTAAATATAACTTGAGACAGTGTAAACATTCACCAGCTGAAGTAGATAAAAATGTAACATGTTTAGCCAATTAAAATTAATAAATAGCAGAGTTCATTATAAATACCAAATTTACTTTTATAGCTTTGTAAATTATGCTATGAAGAGTCTAAAGAGACTCCTTACAGTTTTTGCTATGGTTGTCTGTGTATTATGGAATAAATTATTTGTATATTAGTGTTAAGAGATTTGCAAACTCTCGGGATGTAAACTAGTAATAAACATTGACATTTATTGAGCTTTTCGTTAATTGCTTTAACATTTGTAATAATCTAGTCCTTTTTCAACAAATGAGGAAACTATTTGTATTAGTACCAAGGCTTGGATGTTGCTAAGACATGGCTCCACAATGATGCTGGGATGACAGCAAAACCTCTGGGATCAAACACCTAGTACATGTCACAGAGCTTGGCAATTCTTTTATGCACAGGTGTCTGGACCTTTCTGCAGGCCTGTGTGCACAGGGACTTCCAGAATATACATACAAAGGAATATTCATTAAGACATAGAATATAGTCTGGAAGCTTTTCATAAAGTTGAGAGCATTAACATTCAAATATAAAAGTAGAATGTAGGATGGTGTCATACAGATGGGCTGGCTTAGACAGCACTTTGTGTGTGAGTCTGTGCATTCACATTTGAGAGGCTCTGAAGGATGTCGTAGTAACGTAGTTATATATGTTAGAAACCACTGCAGCAGCATCCATGCCTTTGTATTCCATTTGACCTCTAGACTTCACTGTGTTGTGTTTTCCCACTAATATCTAGTCTCTGTCTGATTTCCAGCATTCTATGTCTCTTTCATCCAGGCACCTTGTAGCCTTTGCTCCTATTCTAATTGTTTTAAATGTAATCTTTATTGAGTTACAATTTATATAAAATAAAATTTCCCTTCTTAAAGCGTCCAAGTTGATGGAACTTGTGCCCAATCTCATAACCATGACTACAGTGAAGAATTCTAAGAATGCCTTTTATGCCCTTCAATCCTTCCTCTTGCCCAACTGATGTATTTGCAGCTTTTAAACCTTCACCTTTACTAGAATTTCATGCCAATAGAATCCTATAGTGTAGAGATACTTCATATTGCTTCATATGTCAACTTTATACCCCATTTTTAAGGGCAGAGTACCAGTATATAATAAGATTAGCCAATTGTTTGTAGTCTGGGTCAGTTTAATTATTTCCAGTTTCTAACTAACATGAATAAAGATTTGCTGGAAGGCCTTTCCTGGGAAGCTATGATCAAACTTTATTCACTCCAGACAGGCCATTGATGTCAGAGCAAGGAAGCAATTCTAGCCAAGTCTGGCTAAAAGCTGTGACTTTAGTGGAATTACTTACAGGAGTAATTAATAAGGGTTTATTTTCAAGAGCATGAGTGATTCAAAGGTATCCATATCACCAAAAACAAAACAAAAAATAAAAACAAACAAAAACCAAAAACAACAAAAACACCCCCCCCAAACCCAACAACAACAACAACAAAAAACCCCAAACAAAACCAACAAAACCAAACACCCATCCTGGACAATAACTTAGAAAACTTAGTTTTGCATGCGTAACTTTCTGGTAGCTCTGCATTTCTTGCCTAGTTTCTTGCGTGTTGCTCATCTGGATAAAGTTCTTCCCCAGCAACTGTCATTGTTTATAGAACCCTGAGAAACATATTTGAGTCCTCTCAGTTTGAGTGATTTTCTGAGGCTTAGCCATTTTGTTTACTTCAGAGTCTTAACAAGCCCCTCTCCAGAAAGGAATGTTTGAGTTTGAGAACATAGCTACATTCAGCGTCTAGTAATGTGGCTGCCTATATACCTTGGTTAAACCTGTAGAAATCAGATTGTTGAGCCACTTCATAAGAGCCCCTGGACTGTTTTCTGGCAGCCTGTGTTGCTGCATTGCTGTCAACAATGAAAGAGTTCCAGGCACTCCTCAGCAGCACTCAGGGTCAACAGTAAAAAGTTTCAGCCATTCTAGAGGGTGGGTAGCTGTATCTTATTGTGGATTAATCTCTCATCTATTTAATAATTATTAATGTTGGATGTGTCCTTGTGTGCTTAGCTTCCATTTGTATTTATTCCTTTAAAATGATGGAGGGTATTTTGTGACTATTTTCTTTTATGAACTCACTATGTATTCTGGGGACCAGAATTCAGCTAGATATATTTTCTCTAGTTTGTCACTTGAAATCTATTTTGATAGTTGTTCTTTCAAAGATGTCAAAGCTTTAAATAGGTCAGACACATTTTTCCAAGCTTTGCTCTGGGAGTTGGGGAGCCTTCACTTTTCATGTGCTCTGTGACCTGTTTGTAGTCACCCTTTAATAACTGTGGGGCGTGAGGGAAGAGGGGGTGTCCTTTGGCACGCATGACTATGTAGTATCAGTTGCTGCAAAAGACTATCTACTAAATCACTTCTGTAAGTTCATTAAAAGTTCATTAAATTAGAATTTCTTTCTAATTCTTTTTGTTTTAAAAATGTATATTCTATATTCTTAATGTCAGCAGGATAAGTTTTGATTAGAGTTCATCCATTTAATGTTAAAACTAAGGCCTGAAAATTCTCATATTTCATGGTTTTTGCTTGTTTGTTTAAATTCTCTTGTCTATGCAAAACTACCCACAAGGCATGACTACTATACATGTATAAGAAATATGATTATTGTGATTATAAAATAGTTTTTATCGAATCCTTAAAATAGTAGCTATCTACAATTAAAAGTTATGATCAAGATATGCAAAGTAAATTAAGAATAGATTCAGTATTTACTAATATGATAATAAATTCTTTAACAAATAATCAAAATTAAAAATTTAATATTTCATTTCTAAGAACTTCAAAGTAATATAAGGTGTATAAAGCTCACAATGAAAACTATAAAAATATGATAAAGGTATTCAGTAAGATCAAAATAAATGGATAAAGACACTATATTGAGTTTTGAGATTTTGAGTACGAAACCCATTGTAAAATTTATTTGCTAATTAATTCTAAATGATGTTGATAATGTTGTTTTTGTTTGTGCTTATTTTCCAATCATAATTTTATTTCTGCTATTTTTAGTAGTTGAGTTTCATATGAGTGGAAACTTTCTCCTCAGATTTTTTGTTGTTGTTGTTTTGTTTTTCAAAGCAGGGTCTCTCTGTGTAGCCCTGGTTGTCTTGGGACTCATTCTGTCGACCAGGCTGATGTCAAATTCACAGCTCCATCTACCTTTGTTTCCCAAGAGTGGGGATTAAGGCAGGTACTACCATGCCTTATTCTTCTCTGATTTTTCACAGTTTATGTAGAATTTGTGCTGTATTTTCAATGTGAGGTGAAATTTACTGATGAAGACATTTGTGGATATAGTTCTTAGGCATAATTTCTAATTATGGCTTCAAAAGATAATTCAAAATCCCCATTGCTACTTTGTTAGGTTTATTATTCTGTGATGTACAAGTCAAAATTCCTTAAAATCTAAATTGTCAAATTCTTAGGAAAAAACAGTATTTATTTATTTGTTTATTTATCTATTTACTTATTGTATCTGTGAGATCTGAAATTGTATCTCATCTTGCTTTGCTGAATTGGTAATCTGATTTTACTTTCTTGAGCAGGCTGCTGTGGATGTCTTAGTTTCAGAACCGGAACCGCCCCATGCTATGATAGGATTAGTAGGTCAGTGGAGCCTGCTGTGTTGAAAAAGACCTATTTCTATTTCTGTGGAAATTACAGTTCGATGAACAGTTTAACAAGAAAGAGAGTGAAGATGCCACCACATGTTCATTATTTTGTTAAATGCTGCGAGTGAGATAAACAAGGTTATTGATAAAGACGAGGGGAGTAGAGGACAGCTGTTGTGCCCTATGCACAAAAGTCTACTAGAGGCTGTAATAAGTCACCTGAAATCTGAGGGCATCAATGAGCTGGCCAGTAGAGAGTTAATTAAGTTTGTGCTAAGCAGAGAGAGCATCTTGTATGAGTCTGTACAGTTAGGAGGGTTTTAGAGGAGTAAAGTAACATGTGGGCAGGGTAGTATGTGGAACAAATCAAGATGGAAGAACTGGGCAGAGTTAAGCTTAGTATTAACTTGTGAACCACTTTAGGCCATACAGTTCTTGACTTAATGAGTTGTGGGATATGAAAACAAATATTTATGAGACAAGGTATTGAGTTCTATGCTTGAGGCACAAACCATATCTTTAAACATTAAGATACTAAATTTGTTTATTGCAACTACTCAGCTGCGCACTATAGAAAAAAACTTCCATAAGAAACTACTGAATGAGGCCGTGCTCCACAATAAACAGAGTCCACCTGGCTTCAACTGATAAGTTACACTTCCCAAACCCCTGACATGAGTCAAGCTCTGTCTGTAATATGGCCTTATGTTAAAAAAAAACAAAACAAAAAAAATGCAGAATAAGGAGCTTAGATAGAATTTTGAAGTGTGAGAACTTATTTCATTACAAAATAAAATACAAGCTCAAAAGATATTACTCTACTAGAAAGGATGCCCGTGGGCTACGATAATGCTGGAATAGCATGGAATGGAGGCATTAGACAAGGGGACATCTCCGAATGGGGTGTGCATCACACATAGAGGAAGTATGATAACCCAGCTGGAGACTGATGAGGTAAAGATCTAAGAAACAAACACACTAAAGTATTTTCAACCACCAGAAAGCAGATGCTTTGATTATATAACCAGTCTTCACAAATGTTTAGATGTTAAATGACATTTGTGTGAACAAATGAATGAATTGAGGTGATTAAAAGCAAAAGTGGGTTTCCTGTTGAAATTTCTTAATACCTTATTGCTGTTATTTGTTGCTGTTAGTGTTTTTGTTGTTGTTGTTTGTTTTGGATTTTTGTTTTTCCAAATCTGAACTCCAAGTGCTATTGAAGACCTGTATAGCCTCCACCCACAAATCCCAGCTAAATTTATTTTTTCCCTTTTCCCTGGGAGGAAAGCTCATCTCCCAGATTGATTTCCATCTGGAAATTTGGCTTTTCTTATCTGAAGGATCAACTGTTCTCTCCCCACATTTTTTTTTCTAGGTGTTTCCTAAAGTTGTTTTCTCTTTTGACTATGACTCATAGCTTGCACAACTTTTTGTAAGATCTTCTTTGTGATTTTGTTGTATCTGTGCTTCTTTTGTCTTACCAGGATTGTAAACTTTATTAGGATAATCATAGCTTCCTGAAAAATGCTTGTCTTAATGTAGAAGAGCTGAGTAAACACAATGATTGATACAAATATCGATAACATTGAAATTTCTACATGAGCTCAAGCTAATGCAAAAACCAGTTCATACATTTGATGAATGTTTGTGTTAGAATTTCTAATCACTATTCACTTGTTATTTAGTATGAAAGTATAGAATATTCTACCTTAAAACATTATTGTAGTATTCTGAATATTTATGAACATTTATATGTCTGTTTTTCATTCCTAAAACTAAGACATTTTCTGTCTTAAGATAGAAAGATGTGTCCTAGTAATCAGTTATGAAACTGCCCTGGAAAAGGACACTGAGCAGAGTCATGAATGCCTCAAAGTAGACACAGCAAAAGCTCAGTGAGTTTAAAGTTTAAACAGAGCATTTGTTCCTTTGTCTCTTTGGGCAGCTGTAACTAAGTGCCATACAATAAGTGGTTTATAAATCACAGAGATTTCTCTCCCACAGTTGATATGGGGAAGTTGAAAATGAAGACACTGGAGTACTAGTGAGGACTAGTTTTCTGGTCTTTTGCCAACACACCTCTACACTTTCAGATGGTGGAGGGGGCAGGGTAGCTTCTCAGGGCCTTTTTTAAGGAAGCCCCAATTACCTTCTGAAAGCTTCATCTTCTGAAATCCTCACTTTTAGGAAGTATTTTCAGTTTATAAAAATTTGAAGAACATAAACATTCAAAGTACAGCAAAACCTCAATAGAAGTTCTCAAGATTCTAAGGTCCTTGGTACCTTTAATATGGGGTGCATAATGAACAGCAGTTTTCTTTCCCGGGGGATGTAAAATGAAACAGTTTGCTTTAATCACACAACTAAGAGACTTTAAGAAAATCCTGTTAATTAAGGTTGAAGTTTACCATTGACCAAATAGCTTTCTGAGCTTGGTGAATAATGGAGTCCTCCCTTCACTGACCAGGGTGTCCCCTTTTCTGACTTTGTCTGGGGAGTTCAGAAAAACCTACAGATGTCTACCTGCAGTCTTTTTAGATTACAAGTTTAACTTCCTTTCTCCTGATAAGAACCTATTCAGCTAGCACCAGATATTCCTGAAATGCTTCCCCATGCTAATGAAGTATTTCAGTATCATAGGCCTTCAGCCAATGACCTTTGTCAATCCTGAGTATTCTGAGTCTCATGCCCCAAATTATATAAGCCTTGAATCACCCCAACTAAAGCTGATATGTCTCCTAGCAGCTGGTCTCTGTGTCGTCTTTTACCATATCTATTCATAAGTCTTCTGAAACCCACATCTGTTATCTCTGCCCCCTTTGCCCTTATAGACCAATGGAGGCCATTAATTCCTTGGGGCTGAGAGAATCAAAAGAGTATTACTCCCAAACACACTATCTAAAAATGCAAGGATGGCAGATGGAGCTTTTTGGGTACTGTGGGCTGTATCCTGCTGTGGACTAGGAAGAAGTTGTCTTCTATTATTTTATTAAATGTGTGACTTTTAAATAAGTCATGGTCACTTTGTCATTACAGTTTGTCATTTGGTGATTATTTTATACTTTCAGTCCTTACGCCAATGTGAGCTGTTTTGTCTGGAAAGTAAGAGTCAGAGAACAATCACCTCTGAGGCTGTCATTGCAGTAACTGGAGTGGAATCACCAAGTCTACTTTCCTCCATGAGCCCAGAGTGTTGGAGACTGGATATGCTAATGAACAGAAAAGAAAGCATTTACTATGTCCTATATGCCATAGCATTAAGAACCATGAAGGGTAACAGGTGTCAAGATTAACAACTTTATAATTTCTTATACTGAATGGAAGCACCACCTGTCAGTAAAAGGTTTGATTGAATCTATTTTAAAATGAAAAAGGAGTTTCCACCCTTACCCTGACCTTGTAACCATTGTCTGCAATGAATATATTCATCTGAAGACACAGGCTCCCTAATATTAATAATAAACTATCTGCATCATTAAGACAATAAGCTTGTTGAGTCTTCTTTTGAGTAATATGGATGTTTAGGTGCTTTGCAGAGATGTAGAGCAATGGCCACTTTAGACTTCTCTTTCATCTTCCTGTTCTCTCTTACCCAGTAGCTAAAGCTGCTTTTATATCCAGATCTCAAGGTATAAGAAAAAGGTAGCTGTGGGGAGCTTGGATATTACCATGTAGAGTTGTTCTTACTCTACTTACTTATGTATGTACGAACTTACTTACATTCTTACACTACTCATTTCCAGCTGAAGCTTGTAAATTTCTCAGGTATTTCCTTACTGGGAAAGTTCATGCAATTCATCTTGTGAGCATTACCTTTTCAGATATCTGTAGTGACTTCTAAACTTCTTCCTTTCTCCTTCACCCCATATCTTTGCTCTTGCATGATTTCCTAAATAGGGTCTACTCAGTCTGAGGAGGTGAGGAGTCAGATATCTTGTTTTCAAAAAGCAGCTTGCTCCTTGGAGCAGTATGGTCTTTTTCACTGGTTCTCTGCCAGTGAAATCTGTCTCTTGCCTTTAAATCCCTTCAACATATATTAGATGCTAATGGTTTGTTTCTTTGAACTTCAGAAAAATTTATACATTTTTATTTATTTACGCCACAATTGAACTTGCTAATTACTTCCTTATGGGCCACAGTTGATCTTTGTAAGTAACTTGACTTGAGATGAAAGTAACTATTCTACTTGCTTACAAGTAGTGGAGAGAAGGTAGAAAATCCTCCAACGACGTTCTTCAAAGCATCATTCCTTTGTTCACTGTGCATGAGCTTTGGCTTATAGGGCAGAAACACTAACATGGTTACTTTGTGTGTCCCACATGTATATTTATAATCTTGCTATGAGATGTGGCATTTCTAATAAGAAATTTCTGATCTGGAATATGAGTTTTTACCAACATTTTGTTTTTAATATGCTTTGTAAGAAAAAGGCATGTGTTTGCTATTTATTAAATCTTCTTTAAATTCTTAAATGTTTTTACTTCTTACATTAGTGATTTGGTTGAATAATGTACAATCTCTGGATATAGACATCCAGGATTCAAATGAGACTTTAAACTACTAGCCCAGTTCTTCTTCCTACTCTAGATATGATCATTCTTTGCTCTTTCTCAAATATATGCCAGATATAAATAACACTTATTCTTAGCAAGTCTAAAACTCCTTCTCTCAGATGTCATCATCCCAAGTCCTGTATGCGTTTGGTCAAATGTCATCTGAGGCTTATCTATCTGGTCAGCCAGTTTAAGCTTGCAAGCTATGCTCTTAATTCTGCTTCTTGTATCTCACACTCCCTGGTCTTTCTCAATATAACAACACTTCCATATAGTATGTAAATGATTTAATAGAACTTAATGTTTAGAAAAAGGTTTCTAAATGTTCTGTGACTCCAAGAGGATGTGTATATCCTACTATTATATTATGAGTGACTAGAAACATTCCTGGCATATGCATGAGAAAGACTTATATTAGATATTTTAATTGGCTAATTATCTCTTCATAATGACATCATAAAAATGAAATTCAGACACACCAGTTTCCCCACAAAACAATTATAAAGCCATACCCATGAAACATGCCCCAAGGGAGCTACTCTTCCTGATCCTTATTTTGGGATGAGTCTAGATATTTTTTAATGTTTAAAGATAAAAAAGACACTTAACAGAAGATGTTTAAGTAATATCCTTCATACTACTGTGTAGAAACATAACAGTAGGTTGAAAAGATTTGCAATTATTCTATGCCCTATGCTTTGGTGTGTGAAATCTTTATTTCATGGTTTTAAAACAGTAACAACTAGCAATTTTTTATTTTTGCTTTACTCAGTTCTACTTTTTCATATCATAAAATACCCATGTTTTGTATCCTAATAATGATAAAATGAAGCCAAGTAGCATGGGAGGAGCCACTAACAATTGGAATAGATCTTTGTACACATTTCCACATTTCAATTGACCCATAAACACTACATGGGTGTGACATTTAAGAGTTACGTAAATACAGAGTAATTTAAAAGTCCTGTATTTGTAGTGTAGTAGCTAAACTCTTATTAAGTATGAAACCAGAAATAGCTGGTTAAAATCTCTGACAGAGATGGGGGCTGGAGAGGAGTGAGAGGAGAAAGAGAATTAACACTCCAGAGAATTGATCACCCAGATTTTAAGAGCAGATGAGAAATCAAACACGAGTCATTGATTTATAAATTGCAATAATAAAATGAAAAAAGACAGAAGGAAAAGTTAGCATACTTTGAGTACCTTCTCAGCTGCTTGAAGTGCTAAGAGAGCTGGATTAGAGGACACCTAAGAGGAAAATGTAGTGCCAGGGAAATGTCAGTGATCCCCACATGCCCCCAAAAAGAAAAAAAAAAAAAAAACAGACAGGAGCTGGTCTAATGCAACTCTCAGCAAGGTCTTTATTCTATTAGAGCTAGCTTGCCACCCTCACCCCCCAATGCACCACCATCAAGCAGGACAGTTTTGGTGGCTGGGGAGTCCTGAGTGTCTATGGGACAAGACTTTATAGTAAGCATCAAACGGAGTATGTGTGCAAGTATCTAATTGGAAAGCTACTGTGGCCTTTAACATAACTGGCTGGTGCTGGGAGTCATATCATAAATTTAATTTCTGCTTCCCTCTGCATTAGTGGTCATTAGGCAGGGGGTGTGCTTGTAACCTGGGGGTGCAGGTTTGTTAGGGAAATAACCTGGAGATGCAGGTCTTGTTGAAGGTATAACCTGGAGACGGAGATGCTGTTCTTGTTGGGGGTTAGCCTAGAGAATGGGTTTTGTTGGGGAGCAACTTGGAGACTAATGCTATATGCCAGCTTGTTAGTTTACCTAAATTCAAGCTTAGTTCAGGTTCTTGAAAATGGTGTCAGAATTTAAAAGATTTGGCCTCACAAAAGACGAACTGAATGCTTCAGGAGATAGAATGCACAGGAGTGTGGAGAAAGATTCTTTTCTGATACATTAACCGAAAGGTCAGACTCCGATGAAAGACAACTCTCAGAGCAGGAGAAGAACAAGGGATGAATGTACTAGTAAATGGGAACTGGTAAACAACGTAAGGACTAGATGTGATATTTCACACACACACACACACACACA